>NW_024082287.1:0-88230 GCF_003009895.1 Hyaena hyaena
AGGAACTTGACGGAGGACCAAGGGGGAGAAGAAGGGCGGAAATGGTGGGGGAAAGGGAGAGAGGCAAACCATGAGAGACTCTTGAATGCTGACAAAAACTGAGGACTGATGGATGTGGGGGGGAGGGGGGGATGGGCATGAAGGAGAGCACTTTGGGGATGAGCACTGAGTGTTATGTAGAAACTAATTTGACAATAAACTATTTGTAAAAAAATAAAATAAAATAAAATTATTGAAATAACTTAAGGGATAGATACGGGACATAATCAGGAAGATGTAACTGTAAATACCTATATACTAAACAGTTTCAAAAGTAATGAACTCCCTCCTACCCAAAAAAAAAAAAAAAAACCCCTCCCAAGAAAAAAATCACCGAAACTGACAGGAGAAATAAAAATAGTTGGAAACTTTAATACCCCTCTCTCAGTCATTACATATATAAAAAATAGTCCATAACATAGTTGAACAACATGGTCAATGACCTAAACCTAAGTCTCATTTACAGAACATGACATCAACAACTACAGAATACATATTGTTCTTACAAACTCATTGAATATTCATTAATATCGACCATATATTGAACCATAACAACAGTCTCAATACATCTCAAAAAATTCAAATCATGTGGAGTGTGCATGTTCTTTGAATATAATGAAATTAGAAATAAAAATGAATTAGAAAAACCTAATTTTTTTAGTTAAAAGACTTCTAATCACATGGGTCTAAGAAGAAATCACAAAGGAAATTTAGGATAAATGAAATTAAATTTTAATAAAGGGACAAAATACCAAATTTTATAGAATGCTGCTACAATAGTGTTTAAAGAGAAAAGTATCGCTTTAAAGGCTCATATTCAAATTGGAAAGGTATAAAAGCAATGGTGTAAATGTCTACTTTAAGAAACTGGAGAAAAAAAAGTAATTTAAATCCAAAGTGAGGAAAAGAAAGCAAATTAAGAGCATAAATCAACAAAATAAAAATAAACAACTGAGAAAATTAACAAAACAAAAAAACCTTTTAGTTTTTTCCATGTCTTCATAGGTTGATAGTTCTTTTCTTTTCAGTGATGAATAATTTCTATTTCTAAATATATGAGAGTTTATCCATTATCCATACTGAAGGACATCTTGGTTGCTTCCAAGTTTTGGCAATTATGAATAAAGATGCTATCACTCATGAGCAGGTTTTTGAATGAATTTAGTTTTTCAGCTCCTTGAGGTAAATACCAAGGAGCATGATTGGTGGATCATCTGAAAAGTAAGGTTAGTTTTATAGAAATTGTCTTCTACATTATTGGATTTTGATACACTACATACACAGAATGATTGATAACTTCAGGTTATTTAGATGGATCATTTTATTTCCTGGACATACTTAGAGAAATGAAAATCAACTTGTGAACTTACCATACTGGTGAAAAATCATTTTTTAAAAATTCTTATGATGAGCATTTGTGATAGTATTTTATTACTGTGATTGTGACTCAAAATGTAGTGTACATGTAAAATACCAATAGTATTTTTCAAACACTTAAAAATAATTCAATAGTCCATACTTTGTCCCTTACTGAGACTGTAACTCTGAAGGACAAGACAGCTCCATAAGGGAATTAAGTAATTTGCTCAAAGTTTTCATAACCACAAGTCCTGGAGGCTTGAAATCCAGAAGTATAATTTTCTTATAGTTGAATTTTGAACTTTGTTAATAATCACACTGTTTTCTTTTCATCTTTGAAGAATACTATACTCATTGAGAGTAAAAAGAATTTATTTTTATGTTAAATAAGTTTACTAGTTACATATGAATGTATTTTTGTCAAATGGCCAATTATCTTGGATTTATTAAGTAATTGAAATAACCTTAAAATATTTTTTCTTCACTATAAACTTATCAGTGTACAATTAATCATGCAGTTGTAAATGATTGGGTTGAATTCTTGAAATTCTTTAAAAATTACAAAACATACAGAAAATCATATAAAACGAATGCATAGCTTAGTGAATTATTAAAAAATTTCTGAGGACACCTAGGTGGCTCAGTTGGTTGAGCATCTGACTTGAGTTCAGGTCATGATTTCACGGTTACTGAATTTGAGCCCTGCATTGGGCTTTGTGCTGACAGCTCAGAACCTGGAGCCTATTTCGAATTCTGTGTCTTCCTCTCTCTCTGGCGCTCTCTCTGGTCCTCCCCCATTCATGCCTGCCTGCTTGCCTGCCTCCCTCTCTGTGTGTGTGTGTGTGTCTCTCTCTCTCTAAAAAAATTAAATTTTTAAAAGAAATGTTCCAGTAACCACAATTCACATTAAGAAATCAATTCTTGTTCAGACAACCATAAGTCTTCCATGTGCCTCATCCCATTCATATCTGCATGTTTCCCATCACTATTAACCAATATTCTGACTTTTTAGAAATCACTCTTCTGCACTTACTTAGTTTTTTAGTATCAATGGATATATCCTTAGGCCCTGTACCTTAGTCTTGCTTATTATAAAACAAAACAAACAAACAAAAAAAAAAACACAACTCAATACACTTTTTAAGTCTGGTAATCCAAAGATTGTCCTTCTATCACTTTCTTTTCAATTTATCTTAGAAAATCCTAGTCTATTTGATTTGTTTCTTGCACTTGATACATATTCCTGGTTGCGTACTTATGATATAGTTCAATTTGTTTCTCTGGTTTTTTCCTCTATCCTCTGTATTACCACATGGGGACTGAATCCTCAAGTTTGATTAGACACAGGATGAATTCCTTTGGCAAGATTACCTGTGGTGAGGTTTTGGTTTTGTTTTATTTAGGAGGCACAAATTGATTGTTGTCTCTTTTTATGATTGTAGTGGTCATTGATGATGCTCAATTTAGATTTAATTGTTGCAAAATGCTAATAGTCCAATTTTATCATTTCTTTTAAATTGAATATTCGTAATATCTTAATATAATGCTAAACAGCTTCATCTACTATTTGGCTACATACTGGTATAAGTTCATTTTTAAAAAGTCAGGATAATGCTTTTTTTTGGTTCTTTAAAATGATAAACTAGCTTTCTATTGTCCTCTGAAAGTCATAGTTTATTAAGAATGTCATTATGAATTTAAATATATTCTACTAATTTAAATCTTACCCATTATCTCATGGCCATGAGATCGAGCTCCACATTAGGCTCGGTGCTGATTACATGGAGCCTGCTTGGGATTCTCTTTCTTCCCCTCTCTCTACCCCTCTTCTGCTCTCTAACTCACTGTTTCTTCCAAGTAAATAAGACATTAAAAATATATTTTATCCCAATATATGCTTAGTAAGCACCAAAACAGTATAATAGTAAATGGATTAAATTTGCCAATATAATTTCACACCTCATTGCCTGATTTCCCCCCCAACTTAAAACCAGTATTCACCTTAACCCTGGAAGTAATTTATAGGGAAGTGTTATGAAAGCAGCAATAAAAATAGAGTCATCTACATTCTTTGTTTCCTTACTGCATGGCTAAGGTAGAAGTGATTACCTAGAGCTTGTGTATGTGGGGCTAAAAGATCTTTCCTTAGATTTCTGTTCTTGGTGTATTTAATTAAGAGGAGGACCTCACATGGGTAAAGGATATTGATGGATGTGTTTGAAAAGTTGATCTGACATTGAATAATCAGGTTCTTGTCCTTATAGGGATATTTCTGCTTTACAGATTGGTTTTATTGCCATATCTTACTGATTCTTGATTTCACAGTGTCAGAGCTGATAGTGTTCCTAGACATCATTGACTCAAACTCCCACTCTCTGCTCACCATATAAGTGAGGTAACGGAGCTACAGAGGTAATGGTTTTCTCATATACCTTATCTCTTTTGAAGACTTGTTCTACTCTTTCTTTATTGGATACTGAATCTCAACAGACAGAAGATCCTCAGGACCTGGCCCTACTTACCCTGCATATCCTTCCACTTTCATTTTTACTACTACCAACTGTCTAAAATCTAGTCTCTATTGAGGCTAAAATATGTAGAAATCCAAAAAAATACTATGTTCTTAGATCCTAGGACCTTGACATGCTCTGTTTCCTCAGACTCAAAAACCAGACTTCATTGCTTTTTACCTGATTCCTATGTGAACTTTAGTGATGAGCTCCAGTGCACTTCCCCAAGAAGTTTTACTTGGGCAGCCCATGCCCAGTTTGGTGCCCCACTGGGCCAAAAGCTTCAAGCAGTCATGAACCTTGTCTGTTGCATTAACTGTTCCATAGTTGGTATTTATCTAACATAATGTGTAGTATGAAAAGAGGGTTCCAATAAATGATCATTAGATGAATGACTGAATTGAGGGTACCTGGGTTGCTCAGTTGGTTAAGCATCTGACTTCGGGTTTTGGCTCAAGTCATGATCTCACTGTTTATCGTGTTTTCTCCCTGCATCTGTTTCTGCACTGGCAGCATGGAGCCTGCATGGCATTCTGTCTCTCCCCACTCACTTTGTCTCTGTCTCTAAATAAATAAATGTACTTAATTTTTTTAAATGAATGATTGTTGTTCATATCTATATTACCTTGGACCTAGAAGTATGTATACTTCTAGTTATATACATACACACAGTTCAAGTCTCTAACTTTAAGTATTTTCTGTGACTCTTTATGTACAATATATTTAATTTCTGAATCAAATAAAATTTCTTCTATTATTCAAGGTCTTATACTAATGGACCGCTCTCTACCTCACTATCCTAATTCCTCAGTAAGCTTTGTTGTTTGACAAGTCATTTATTAGATTAGTGTACCTATGGCTATCATGTACTTTCTGGAAAGAATTTACATGTCTAGATGCATAAGGGATTTCAAATACCAGCAGAAACAATATATAAGTTACTCTAAAAATGGTATATCTGTTCCACATTTCTTCTCAAGTGCATTTATTCTCAGGAGGTAGTTTCACTCAAGAGGACAACAAGGATCTGAGGTGGGTTTCTGGTGAAAACTGTTGGTTATACTAAGATTATAATATGATTAGAATAACACATAGCAGCATATATTTTTTGAAGGGAGAGTATACTCTGAATTAATAATTCATAAAATTAATGTAGAACTCAAGGTCTGTGAAGGTCTGCCCTCCATTATTCTGATCTTAGGATCTTAAAAGCACTTAGCTCAAGGGCTTGTGAAAGATAATAAATCAATAGCACTATTGAGAATTTTGTTCACACTTCTCTGTCCAGATAAGTTTAGGTATCAACATCCAAAAGGGCAAAAAAGGGAAACATTGAGTCTTAAATTATGCCCAGATGTATGGAAGGATTAACAAAAGAATGAGGATGATTTTCTGAGAAGAATTTGCTATTTATTTTATTGATCTCTATAGTATAAATTTACTGTCATAATTCACTTTAGTTACCAGAATTGTATTTCATTTGCTTTTTTACTTTTTTCTGAAAGCATAGTTGAAACTGAAATATTTTCATATGACCTCTTCCTTGGCATTAGTAGGACTGGATATAATTTACAGGCTATTTCTGAGAACTGGACATGGAACAGATTATTAATTATATTATTTTAACATATAAAGTACTCAGTGATATGCTTTATGTCTTCATATGGAGGTTTATTTAACATTTTTCTTATTTACATTTTTATACATATTTTATTACTGAATATTACTAAATATGTACATGAGTAAATTAAACTTTTTTAAAAAATATTTTATTTATTTCTGAGAGAGCAAGAGAGAGAGAGACAGTGTGAGCAGAGGAGGGTCAGAGAGAGAGGGAGACACAGAATCTGAAGCAGGCTTCAGTCTCTGACCTGTCAGCACAGAGCCCGCCGCAGGGCTCGAACCCATGAACCGTGAGATCATGAACTGAGCCGAAGTCGGATGCTTAACTGACTGAGCCACCCAGGCACCCCTTAAACTTTTTAAAAAAATTATTAAAAGTTTATTTTTGAGAGAGGTGGGAGTGGAGAAAAAGAGAGAGAGAGAGAGACAGAAACATAGAGTCCAAAACATACCCCAGGCTCTGAGCTGTCAATACAGAACCCAGTGCAGGGCTTGAACTTTTGAACTGTGAGATCATGACCTGACCTGAAGTTGGAAGCTTAACCCACTGAGTCACCCAGGCATCCTAAATTAAACATTTTTTAATGATTAAATTTGTTTTGTTGCTATTTTATGTTGGTAAGCTAACAAACATCATTAAGATGTATAAATTCTATCTATTTTATGTATATGTGATGTTTATGGAAATAACAAATTTTAATGTTTCCTTTTGTCTTCCTATTAGTAAATTAAATTTATGTTACATCAGTGATTTTTCTGGCCGTTTTTCTCTAGTTTTGCCAGTTGTTGGTTGATAATTAGTTTTGTTACTTAGGAAATATTGTAACTGTTTAAGTATAACCAACTTTTTTTCAGAAGCAAGCTATAGTATTATTCTGATGGTACAGAAATTGGTGCTATAAATTGGAAATATAGGAATTAGTTTAGGCAGATAACATACTAAATTCAAGTGGATTTTAAAAATTTGGTGATGGAATGATTTATCCATTAATTTGTTACAACATTTGCTACATTATATTATAATGAGACAGTAAGTTATGGAAGGAGGGACCCCATCTCATTCATTTTTGTATCTCTGATAGTGTTTTTTCTTTTACACATAAATAGTCAAAAAATAGTTGAAGATAGGTGACATTAATTTGGATGAATTATGAATTACTTATTTGGAACAATATATTTATATTGAGTAACCAAGTTAAGTGTGTTGTTTTTATCATTTTTGTTGGGATTTTTTTTCATTGTACTGTGCTGGATGTCTCTTTGCTCCACTAAACTACTCTCTACCCTTCATATTACTCCTCTAGAAGGTTGAGCTGAAGGGTTGCATCCACAGGGCATTTAGCTCTCTGTCTTCTGGTTGATTTTGGTTCATGGGGTGGCAGGAGATCAAACTGAGGTGAAGAGTGAGGTTGGGGTATTTATTTATTCCCTTGGCTTCTTCTTGGAACTCCCGTAGTGCTTGCCTTGTCATGGATCTGCAAGTTACTGCTTTTTGCCAAATATGTTATACATGACTCTGGAAACCTCTCTCCCCACTGGTCATGCCTTCTGGCTTAGAGGTAGTTGACATCTTGGTTGCTGGTAGCCCTAGGTTTCTCCTCTGTTCCCTGAGTGAATAGTCCTTTTGTAAATAAACTCTCCTTGAGTTATACTAATTTGATTGTGCCATCTGGTTGCCATTGCAATCTTGAATGATACATGCATCTTACTGAGATTCTGTTTTAAAATTGTGTTCTCTTGCTAAATACTCCTTTAGCAGAACTTAATTTCCATAAGAGTGATCACAATCTACAAATGTGGTATAACCGAAGGACTTTTGAAAGGTATAAGGCAAATTTATCAATCATTTGAAGATAATATATCTTTAATCTGTATACTCCACTACAAAGGGAATGCTAGATGACTTAAAATTAATATATTCATTAATCCAATAAATAACTCAATTACACAATATTCCAGGAACTATAGATACTTTGCTGTGATGGAGGTTTAGTAGATCAGGTGCTTCTTCTGAGAGTTTGGACTGAGATTACTCTTCTGTACCAGTAATATTATTAAGAGATGCAAGCCTGCCATTGCTGTTGACCTAAATCCATTGTCTAGAATCAATTTTATCAGGAATAAATATATTTGTTCACCTTTCTGGCTTTTGTATCTATCTCTCAAATGGTTTCCCAATTCAGACAGAGGAATGAGGTATGTCATGAATTCACCTTCTCAAACCTCTACAGCTCACAAGTCAGAAAGGGCATTCCAGGCACAGTGTGAAGTGCCTTGACACATTTGTATGTTATGCCATATTTTGGTCTCTCATTCCTTAGCAGTGACTGTAGGTTGAGGATCCAAATGAGATGGAATTTTTATTTTTAATCTCACTCTGGTATTTTGTAATAGGTTTTTTTTTTTTTATATAAACTCAATGTGTAGGGAGTCAAATAGTTTCTTTTTTTATAAACTCAGTCTGTAGGGAGTCACTGGTAAGAGCTTTTAGGAGAGTATAATATTAAAGAAAAAAAATTCTAAAAAAAAGGTGGGAAATAATACTAAATGTAGAAGAGTGGTCAAATAAGAAAGGGAGTCAAATATGTTTGTTGGTACTGGCAGTAGGGAGATATTTGTTGTATTCTTAGATACCATTTCAGGGATGGAAACCTAATTATAATAGTGTGAGCAATAAAGAAGAGGCAAGAAAGAGCAGATGGAAGGTAGGCTTGTTGCAGGAGACTTAGAAGTGAAGGAAAGGAGAGAAAATTTTAAGGAACTACAGTGATACATAGTAACTAGGGGTTTTTGTTTGTTGCTTTTTTTAAGGATGAAAGATACTTGAAAATAATTTTAATCTGTAAAGAAAGCCAGCAGCAATCTTGAATAGATTAGAAAAGGAAAAAGAAGAACTGAAAATCAGAATAGCTGAGGAGTGTTGAGTCTTGGGCTGGGGAGGACTTTTTATTCTGTGGTCTTGGGCAAGGAGATGCAGACGGTGTGGATATATGCCTGCTTCCCATTACTCAGTAATCATGAACTTGCCAGACTCTTGTCTGCTCACCAGCTGAAAACACTACATGCTTTTCAATGTTGGGCAGGAATCTGAATCCCTGCTCAAAGAATATGAACTAAGTAGTATCTAAGTAGTATTCCACATATTGTTGTAAATCTGTACTTGATCACTGGCCAGGATTTTTTACATGACTGTGTTTTTCTAGATGTTTCCTTCCCCTCTTATTATAATGGTTTTAGATAATAGCTCCAAAAGTGAACATGAAAAGGAAGGCAAACGGGGAGAGGGATCATCAGTGTGTGACCTTTGAGACTTTTTTCCAGTGGCTTCTACAGTGGAGAACTTTGATTTAGAGCCTTCCAAAATTAAGATTTCTTTATTCTCCTTGGTAGGTCTAATTGTGTTGTATTCCCCATCCAAAGCAATGTTAAGCACTATTTGGATGTTATACATGATGCTTTCAATTCTGTCAAAGTGAAATTAAAATTCCTTAGAAGGTTCTTGCATGGTTCATTTGATTTTATGGGTAGATAAAAGAACTTCCTATAGCCCACTGCAAAGACTTGAGGCAATTGCTTTTTAGGGTACCATGTTAGAAATACTTTTTTAGAACTTCTGAATTGGTGGGGAAATGGTGACATCATGAAACTCACTGAGTATGGTTTCATATGGCATGAACTCATTACCTTTTTGCTACAGTTAGAGCCTAAGTGGCAAGGTATTATCTCATGGAAACACAGAAAGCCAGTTGTTAGGATCTCCCAACAATGAGTCTCTGATCAAAGGATTTTTTTTTTAGGAGTTTCATTTTCTCTTAACTCTATATTTTATCTTTGAGGAAAGAGACACACATGGTTATGCAGCTTAAGCACAATAGAAAATAGTTGCAGACTGTTAATTCCATCTGCTTCCCAGAAGGGTTACCTAGTGATATTGAAGAGACCCAAGGGGCTTTCATATCACCTGGTTCTCAGATGTATTCACAGATCTTTACTGAACAATTCTTCTTGCTGCTCCATTTAGTATGCCATTTCTTGGTTACAGCTTTTCAGCTTGCCCATATGTATGTTATATACATACACATATAATAGGAAAATCCTGTCCATGCTCCCTGGTCTTAATCCAGGAGGAGAGGCTCTCTGTCTAACTGGTCTCCTTTCCTGAACATTGATTGCTTTGTCATTTGTCTTTACTCTTGTGCTTTGTTTCTGTTGAAGAACCAGTTTCTTTGGCCAAAATACTGTTGACTTACTTTAACTTATTTAAGGTCTCCTTATTCATCTGAAAATCAGTGTGGCTGAGTCCCTTATTTTACTAAACTTTGTTGCCTCTGACTACCTTTTTCTTCTCTAATCTACATCCAGTATCCAAAAGGCAAATTTGGTAGGTAGATATATTACACCTGTTTATTTTTTACATGTATCTTTATTTTAATCATGTTATTACATGATTTCTGTTATGCATAGTCTCCATAGTCTTAAGAATTTCAGCATCCTGATTTCTTTTATAATCTTCTACAAAAGCATCAGAATATCAGTTCTCTCCACAGATTTAATTCTTCTCTTCAGTGCTTGGAAGTATGTGATGATACTATATTTGAAGCATAGGACTTAAAAAACCTGGCACATATGAGGACCATATTTAAATTGAGAAAAAATAAATCCATAGAATTAAGTTTATGGTAACATTTTCTTGAATTTGGAAGACTTAAGTCCTTATTATGTGCAGACATTTTACTTAGAATTTCTAAATGAAGGTATTCAAATATCAAATTAAGTTTTGGTAGTATAGTATTAATTTAGAAAACAGTAGTTGATATTTCCAACTTACTAATCTTTTTTAAAGGAAGAATGCTAAATGAGATAAAGGCATGCTTCATTACTTACATGCACAGACATTGTAAACTCATTTACATCTGAGCTCTCTTAAAGAAAACCTCATAAAAAAGCTAAAAATTTTCTGGTTTTAGTAGTGCTCTGCTGTCAGTCCACAGACTTACTCTCCAGAGAATAAGTGTTTTTCTCTGCCTCTTGCAGATGTTCTTTTCTTGTATATAAACCTTAAAGTGCAAGCTTCGGATGGTCCTTGTAAGAGTATTCTTACTGTTTTAAAAATCAATGTTGTACAGATTCAAGATGCATTTGACACTTTGACTCTACCAGAGAATCAACATCACAAAAGTACCAATTTACTTGTTTAATCTGAAATGCTGCAACATGAAAAATTGCCTTTCTAGCTCCTCTGATTCTTTGAACATGAAGTAGCCGTCAGAAGAGGAAAAATACTTGTCTTCACTTACAAACTGTTGTTTCAGGAATATATAAATTTGTGTTTATGCTAGAAATGAATTTTCAAAGTGATCTCTGTAGTAGGAAGTCAGTTACAGAAATTCTGCTTTATTATCCCTTTTCCTTAGTTAAAAGAAGAAATACTTAATGATTTCACCATACCCAGAGCCCATGAATAATAAGATTATAGACACATTTTCTTAAATTTTGTTTTCTTTAGCAGTAACCTACTTATGAATTTCCATTCTTTTCCATTTTTGTTTGTAGACCACTCTTTACTAACTACACATTTCTACTCCTTGTTGCCAAATCATGCTGCCTGAATCCCAAAATGATTCAAAGGGATAAGAAATTTACAAAATCCCTTCCAGCTCCAGGATTTGGGTTTTGTGAATGCCATATTGAAAAATTCTTAAAACAGGAAGCATTTAGCATTCCCTCACTTGGTATCAAAATAGCTAACTTGTAATGGTTGAACATTTTGCCTTTATTTACTGAAGGGAATAAAAATGTCTTCTAATCAAGAAACAGCTTTCATTGTTATTCCATTAACATTTCAACAATTATTTTAGTTTTAGTGGCTTGCAAACATTGCTTTTTGTTGTTGTTGTTAGTTTTGTTTCAGCAAAACATAAATTCTATACTTTCTAGAAGACTTGGTGCTTCAGGATTAGTTTTATGATTCACTGCTATGGTGGTTTTGGCAGATACAGGCTCTAAACAATCAGATGATAATTGGACAGTTTACTATTTTTTTTTTGTCAGTTGGTGTTTATGCAAACATTTAGACTATACCTTTGAGAATATAGCAAAATTGAAGTGACAATACTAATACAAAACTGGATTAGTTGTAGTCTGGTTTTGGTTTACTTTGTGTTGATGTCCTTGTTTTTGTACATCTAAAGTACAATAGTCCACCTAACACTGATGTAGACCTGAGTATGTCTGTTTAGATCTAATAGACAATGTACCCACATAAATAACATGTTTCCTGCATTTCTATTAAACAGTCTCTGAATAGATTTCCTAAAATAAGGCAACTGGAATAGACAAATCCTTGCAAGTAACATTACCCCCACAGATTGGCAAATACAGCAAATAATACCTATTTCCATTCTTTATTTTGTGTCATAAGAACAGTCATGTCAGTGTGGAAAAACAGTCATGTTGGGATGAGTCAGTGGCCATATGGGAAAAAAATAAAATTGGTCTCATACTGCACATCAGAATAAATTATAAACGGATTAACTATTTACATTAAAAGATGACACCATAAAAATACCAGAAGAAACCATGGAGTAAGTGTATTTGGTATAGGAAGAACTTTTCTAAAGATACGAAGTTCAGAAGACAAAAATGAAAATATTGAAAAATTCTTGGGACGCCTGGGTGTTTTAGTTGGTTTTAGTTGGTTAAGCATCTGACTGGTGATTTCTGCTCAGGATTAAGCCCCATGTTGGGCTCTGCCCAACAGGATGGAGCCTGCTTGGGATTCTCTTTCCCTTTTTCTCTGCTCCTCCCCCACTCTTGCATGCATGCACGCACTCTCTCTTTCTCACTCTCTCTCTCTTTCTCTCTCTCTCACACACACAAATACTCATTTTAAAGAAGAAAATATTGATACATTTTATATACAAATAAAAATTTTTATGTGGTTAAAAACTGCAAATTCAAGATACACATAATAAATGTAAGAAATTATTTGCAGGTCATACTGCCAGAAAAAATATTAATTTCCTTAATATTAACAATTGAACAGAAATAAAAATAGGTGAAAAAAATCAACCACCTAACAGCAAAATGGGCAAAGGGTATTATGCATTGATAGCTCATAGAAGAAAATTGTTAAAAATCTAAAAAAAATTATTCACCTTTATTTCTAATATAAGACAAAGGCAATCTCAGAAGACAAAAATAACATCTCTTCATATGTAAATAAGGAAAATCATTCATGTTTGATAACAAACTGTGTTGTCAAGGGCCTGTGAAGAACCAAGCATTTTCACTTACTGGTGTGGTAATACCATATTGTGCAACTCCAACAGAGGGAAGTTGGGCATTACCAAAATCACTAGTGCTTATACCCTTTAACTTAGTTATTCAACTGCTGAGAATTTATATTATAGAAATACTAATATGTACATGTCATGAAGTTAAACAAATTTATTCAATGTGGTAATAAAAATTGCAAATAACCTAATTGTTCACAAGCTCTTGACTGCTTTAAATAATTTCTGATACTGTCATATCATGTAGAATACTGTGCAAAGTAAAAAATGAAAGTAAAAATGTACTAAAAGAAAGTAAAACAACTCTTTATGTACTATTATGGAAAGATCACCAAGATATTGTATGTAAAGAGAGCAAAGTGAAGAATGGTACTGTAGTATATAAACACTGTGATAATGAAAATGTGTGTTTATGTGCATGCGTGCATAAATATGCATAAGATCTCTGGAATAATTTTCCTAGTTGAAACCTAAATAGGTAGTTGCATGTAATAATGGGAACTGAGTAGACTGGAAGTCAAGAGAAGAAAGAAAAAATTTTTGAATTGTAAATATACACACAAACCCAAACCTCAGATGCACATTCCCAGAAATAGACAAACTTAGTGAATTCATGTCTCAAAACTCTTATGTATGGTTCTAGTTCTCTGTTTGTAACAGAGGAGGCTTGAATTTAAGTAACTATGAAGTTTACAAAATCCTGTGAAGATAGTTAATCCTTCATCAAAAATAAATAGAGATTGTATTGGAAAAAAATCTTTGTATGTTTTTACATATGCCCAAACACTTGTAATGAGTACTCTTGTGGTCACTTAAGACAAAGTTTTAAGCTAGACTTTTCTTAGTGAGACAGAGCCAAGGTGGATTTAGGAAAGGTTTATGTTAATAAGGGCTAGTTAATAGGGTCTAAGATGGCATTTGGAGAAGGGTTATATGTTCAGGTATATCTTAGACCAGAGATGAGTGATACATATTAGGATTGGAAAAATAAAAAATTCATTGTTGGTTTTGTCTTTAATTACCCATCTTATCTTGGGTATTTCATAACACCTTTTGGACCTCAGTAAAGAAAGGGATTATAGGAGATGATCTTAAAGATCTCAAGAATTTGATATTCTGTTACTGTGAAAAAAAATGATAGTTTTATCACTATATACAATGTTAGTATTACAGCAAGCATCTTTATATTGTGATGAATTGGACAAGGTACAATAAACTAAAAATAAAAATTAATCATGCTTTATTTCAGTCATCTTAATGGTGTATGTAATTAACTCTAGTGACACCATAATGTTAATAAACTCTTTTTTTCATCAAAACATAAGAGTTTTAACATATAAATACTGTATGTGACATAGTGTTTGGCACATATAGTAAGTTCTTTAGATTATAAAAGCCATAAATATTAGTTGTTTCAATTTTCTGAAAGACAAGTCTTCCAGGATTTTTTAAAGAGGGTATCAGAGAAATTGGGACACATTAATGGGCTTTGAAGCATCTGTAGAAGCATTCAAAAGTAGTTTTCTGGGAAGAATTAGGGCCAAGTATAGGGTCAGCATGCCCAGCAATGTTAAGAGCATGAAAAGATTATCAAACATGTGGAGACATACAGTGAATTGAAAATTTATGAAATACTACGTACAACCAAGGAATGATAGGAAATTAAATTAGACAAGTTAGGGAAGGGAAGATAATGATAATATGTCACTGCATGGAAAAGGCTTGGATTTATTTTGGCAGTGAACAGTCATTTAAGTTTATAAATTCAGTGAGTAATAAGCATTTTAGGCACATCATCTGAGTATTATAATGTATGGACTGGGAAAATGGGAGATGGGAAGCTGCTAGACCAATTAGGAAACTTAATAGTAGGCAGATGAAGAATGATAAACTCATGACCTAAGATAAGATCAGACTCTTAAAATTGCATGTAGAGGTGTCTGACTGTTAAGTGATAGCATGGGTTTACGTTAACTAAATTTTGGGGATTGGAGAGAAGCCAAGGACACCTAAGAACAGCACCATTTTCTTTATTTCTTTGTTTCTTTCTGCCTCTGCCAAAATTGAAACAACATATGCAGGTATTTCTTTCAAGCTTTGTGATATCCCTTCAAATTTTTGTCTGTATTATTTGGTTATTCTCATGCCAATTATTTGATAGTAAAAACTATAACATTTTACATGATAGTCTGTAAAAGTAGTTGTAGATCATGTTCTCCCCCTAATATCTCAGCAGAGACCGAGAAGCAAGCTGAAAATGGAGCTAGAGACTGGGTATCAGGGTTAAGTAATAAATTTACTCAGCCTTGATGAGTCCCCCTCACCTGGACACCAATATTGATCTTTTAGCTTTCTCTTACCCATCCTGAATGACATACATGAGGAAAGCTGCTTCAAAAGAAGCAAAAGGAGTACTTTTGATCCAAATTAAAAGGAGGTATTTTAGACAATATTTTGAATTCCTACTTAGAACTTTATTTGGTAGGGTTTAGTCCCTATTTAAACAAGTCCCCAGCAAAAGGAGTATTAAACAAGTTATTCTCCTGGATCTCAAAGACCTATTGAATTATGTTGAAAATATTTTCCCAATTAGAAGCTGGTTCTTAAGCTTGAGTTCAGGTGCAAGCGACATTCCTACAAGTGGAGCCATTAAAGTAGTTTAAGCATTCAAAATTATTACCATCCGTTCTTCTTTAGGGTACATGTTCATCACATTCTTTCTTTCTTTTTTTTTTTTTAAGTTATTTATTTTTGAGAGACAGAGAGACAGAGCATGAGCAGGGGAAGGGCAGAGAGAGAGGGAGATACAGAATCTGAAGAAGGCTCCAGGCTCTGAGCTGGCAGCACAGAGTCCTACACGGGGCTCATACTCTCGAGATGCGAGATCATGACCTGAGCTGAAGTCGGCTGCTTAACCAACTCAGCCACCCAGGGGCCCCACATTATTTCTTTTTAAGGGAGTTATTGAACAAGGTTGTGAATTTGAACTTTACCTAAACTTTCTGGGCATCAAGTGCCAAAAAACAGTGTTTTGGGACCTTTTTCCTTTTTGCTCAGTCCAACTACTTGTGAATGGGTCATTCTGTGTCTGAGTTGAATATTTGCTTCTCAACATTGATGCTTCCCTGAGTAAGAGAAAGAACAATATGTGAACACCACAGTTTTGCTTCCTGTTTTTCACCCTCTCTCCATCTGTGCAGTGATATCAAAACACACACCTGTGCATGTGGGATTAAAGATCTTTCTCTGTTGCTTACCCTTTGATATTTTAGCTAGGAGCAAATGAATGATTCAGTAGCAGCCTGGCCCTCACAAATGAAGGTAGCTTTTTGCCCCTGAATATCTCTAACCCACTGACATCATCGGAGCTAAACATTTGTTTAGAATATCAAGCATTATTTTCTTTCCATACCAAGTACACGCCTATTGAAAAAATAAAGTTGTAGAACCTATCAGTTAAAAAATAGAATCCAATGAAAACACAATCTGCAAAAAATTAATTTGCAGATTATTTCAGGGCTTGTTACATGTCAGTGTCACTGTGGATATCATTGGTTACACTGTGACTAGGTGATTGAGTAGAGACAACAGTAGATCTTTTTCATAGTCTGTAAGAAAATCATTATTACTCATTCTATCCCCTATTGTTGGTTTATCATTCATATATTTGAGGTTGAAAGTAACTAAAAACTGCAGCTTAAAGTGGTTAAAAATAAGGACCTTTTTTCCATTTAAATGAAAGTCCAGAAGTTGGGAAGGCTCCAAACTGACTAATAGTTAAAATAAATCATTTTAAGTATCCAGGTTAATCCTTTTCCTTTACTTTGTCATCCTCAGGATCTACTTCCTGTTAGGATGGGCACTCCTTCTCTTGATTGCAAGAGAGCTACCAGTGGCTATCGTGTCTAGATGCTTCCTTATTAGCGTCCAGCAAAAGAATAGCTTTCTTTCCCAGAAGTTCTGTTAAACCCTCTTCATGCATGCCACTCATCAAAATTGATTTAGAACTGCTCATTTTTGAGTCAGCAGAATGGATGCTGGTAAGTCCCATTGTTTACCACAGTGGGACAGTCTTTATGTAGGAAGAGTAGTCAGGACATTTAAATTGGAGTTCACTAAAGGTCTAGGAATAACAAGGGAAATAAATATAGCCAATCAGATATTCTGGTTGTATAACTGGCTTTAATTATCTTTAGCTTGGAGTGCCTGGGAATATTCTTCCCCGGATATATCCTACTCCTCTTATTATATACAAGGAAATCTGTACCTTTTGAATGAAATCAAACTTCTACTCTTTAGGGTTGTAATAGGTAATCTCAGCAGACAACAGCTTCAACTATAAACTCTAGCTATTTCTCTTTATGTAGTATTGGATTTGATTTTATTAAGGGAGCCAGACGGTATTCTTTCCAAGTCCAGGAATATCTAGACACTGGTATATATGGGTAACTATGTGTAACTGTGTGTGTGTATACACAGAGAAAGGATTGAGAGAGAGAAAGGAAAATCATTGGCATCCTGTAATTTGTCATTTATCAAATATACATTGAAATGTATATTTGGGTGTTACATGGTCTCATTTCACAACTCTGAAAAACATCAGGGTATATTACAGACATAATCATTATCGTTCGAAAACATTTTATCATAATAAATAACCCATAGTAAATTGATTATATATAATGTTTTTCCACCAGGTAGAAATCTTAGATTGAATCATAGCCATGAAGCACTGCATTTGTTTTATACAAACAAACATGAAATATTTTAGGTCCAATAAAAAAGTCCTATAAGAAAAACTACATATTTAAAATGACTCAATGGAAAGCCACATAAAAACTTCACAAAATAGTTCTTAGCCCTTGAAGAAATTTAATGTAGGAATGTAAGTAAGGCTGTGAGATAGTCCCAATTGAACAATTGCTATTATCCAAATAAAAATGTTTTATCAATAGTAATTGCTTTTAGAAATATAAATATATCTAGTCACAAAATTAACCAGTAGTTCTCATAGATCATTCATACACTCAAAATCTTAAAGTATTAAAAAAATTTTAACGTTTTTATTTAGTATTCAGAGAGACAGAGCATGAGCATGGGCAGAGCAGAGAGGTGGAGACACAGAATCTGAAGCAGGCTCCAAGCTCTGAGCTGTCAGCACAGGACCTGACTGGGGCTCGAACTCAACACACTGCAGGACCATGACCTGAGCTGGAGTCAGATGCTTAACTGACTGAGCCACCCAGGTGCCCCTAAATCTTAAAATACATTTATAAATGCTCTGACTCATTGAAAATATTATCTCATCTTCATTGATTTTAGTCCATTTGGCCCACTAAAACAAAATACTGTAGAATAGATGGCTTTATAAACAACAAAAACTTATTTCTCACAGTTATTGAGGCTGGAAGTTCCAAGATCTATGTGCCAACATACTCAATATCTGGTGAGGAACTACTTCCTGGTTCATGTAAGGCACTCAATGGAATCTCTTTCAGAAAGAGCACTAATCCCATTCATGAGGGCACAGATATTCAGATCATAGCAGTATGTTACCTTTTTATAGAATCCTTCAGATCTGATATATTTGAATAATATCAGAAAGAATTCATGGAAACAAAACAAAAGCTTAGGAATGTTCTCCTAGAGAAATATGTATAGCATAAAATGAAAGAACATAATTAAAATAATCTTGGTAATTATGATGACAAGTAAATTTTTCTCCAAGTTAAAGAGATGACAAATTTTTTTACTCAATAAAAATAGCTATTGAATATTTATAAGGTACCAGTCACTATTATCTATCTAAGTGATGAGACAAGGTCTTCTCCTGGAGATGAAATTGTGGTGTGGAAGGTGGACAAAGATTTAAAAAAAAATGTTTGTTAATGGCCAAGGTAATTTCATACAGTGATAAAGGCAATGAAAGAAATAAAACAGTGTAATCAAAAAGTGATAAGGAGAGGTTGGCCAGTTAGAACAGCAGCAGGGCTTTTTTACCTCACAGTGTTATTCCTGTGGTTATATTAAGTTACATGGCAAGAGAGGCTTTGAAGATACAGTAGAGATTATGAATCAGATGATGTTAAGATAGGAAAATTAATCCTGGATTCTCCATCTGGATCAATATACTTTAAAATATTTAAAAATCCATGTTCGTTAAAACTAGAAGAGGAAGGCAGAGAGGTTCAAAACATGAGAAGGACTCCACATACTGTTGCTGGCTTTAAAGATGGAGGGGGCCACAAATTGGAGAATTAAGTAGATTTCAGAAGCTGAGAACAACTCTCATCTGACATGCTAACAAGTAAGCATGGACCTCTTTCATAAAATTGCATGGAATTGAATTCTGCCAACAGCCTGAATGAATTTGGAAGCTTATCGTACCCCAAAGTTTCCAGGTAAAAGCCAAGGCTAGCCAAATCCTTTCATCTGGCCTTGGGAGACTAAAAAGAGAACCCAGTAGAGGCATGTTGGGTCCAGATATCTCACCTAAGGAAACTGGTTATTTTTTAAGCTGGCGGGTTTGTGGTAATTTGTTAAGACAGTGATAGAGTCTATTTCAATGCCAACAAATATGGATGCTTTTTACCTCCTGGGTCGCCTGTAATAGGCAGGAGACTCTGCCTTGGTCTTTATTTCATGTGATATACTATAGATATATAATTTATACAATTATTATCTATATTGTTACAGCAATAGTATTGATTAATGTCACTTCTCAAAAATAGTACCTGATGAACCCAGCACTTGAAAACTTAGCCACCTCTCCCCTCAAAGCACTACCTAGTATCCAGCACTAGCTAGCACCAGGCCATTCTCTTCTTGCTATGTCAATATGATATGAATGTAGGACAAATTGCCCAGTAAAATGGCATACCTTACAAAAGACATAGGTGTCATAAAGGTGGTAAAAGGTGGTAAAAGACTTCTCAAATGATAGTCTTGCAGAATTAGACCATTTAACAATTGAGAAAAGAAGAAATGAAGGTTGATGATAGGACAGTAGATTGACTCAAAGTGACCTTTTTACACTCTTGGTAATGACTAGTTATGTGCACTTAACCAGGACTTTATATAGTGTGCCTAGTTCCCCTGGATTAAATTTTGTCTTATTCCCCACCCAGTCATCATCCCACCTTTCTAGGGACAGCCTGGTCTTTTGAATGGATTTCTACTACCATTTTGGCTTCTAAGAGTGTCTACTACTATGTTCTACCAGTTACTACTGTGTTCAGGGTGTTAAATTGGACCTCCTCATAGCAATGATCACCTGAATGAGTCATGATTTTGCTATATCAGTTAGTACTGCTGCAGACAAATCAGCTTCTGCTGATTGAATAAAGGCATACACACCCTCCCTAGTGAGACCTGGGTAGCAGATCTCTGCACATTTCCAGATACCTCTCTTCTTTCCAACTATCTCTAAGTTAGTAAGACTCTAGAATGTCTCATGTAGGAGCTAAATTTTTGCCAATGTGATCTTTTGAAAAGTTTTTTGTTTTTTTTTAAATTTCCAGTCCTACATTCTCTTGTAGATAATCTTTGCTTTGAGGTCATTAAAGTGCCTTCTAAAGATAAAAATAATTCCCTTGTGGCAGACTCTCTTCTCTGCTTGTGTCTATGAAATAGAGCTATCCCACCTTCAGTGTTAGCTGGCCACATGGCTACCCTGAAGACAGATGGCTCACCTCCCTTTAGAGCGTGGTGGGTCCATTTGACTAAAATCTGGCCAAGGGGAAATACGAATATTGCAGAAAGTGTCCTTAATAGGATAGGGCACCCTTCTCTCTGTCCTTTTCATCTTATTGAGTGGACTATGGACACAATGACTAACCAAGATCAACCTTCTTCCTTTTTTTTTTTTTTAATGTTTTTTATTTATTTCTAGGAGAGAGAGAGAGAGACAGTGTGAGCAGGGGAGGGTCAGAGAGAGAGGGAGTCACAGACTGAAACAGGCTCCAGGCTCTGAGCTGGCAGTCAGCACAGAGCCCGACGCGGGGCTCGAACCCACGAACCGCGAGATCATGACCTAAGCGAAAGTCGGACGCTTAACCGACTAAGCCACCCAGGCGCCCCCAAGATCAACCTTCTTGGACCATAAGATAGAAGCAATAGGATAGAAGGAGACTTAAGTTCCCTACAATTTTGGAACAGCTAATCTAGCCCTCGACTACCTAAATTTTTGTAAGACAGAAATAAGTTTCGCATCTTCTTTATCATGTGGGTATTTTGAGTATTTCTGTTTTTGGGCATTTCTGTTTTCTGAGGGTCTAAATGACTCTGAATTAACTAAGGTATATTAACATTTCTGTTTTACAAGGAAAAAAAACTGCCCAGAATTTGTAATTAAAATGGCTCTTTTTCATTGTTCTGCAACTGATTTTGAGCTTCTAAGTTGTAATATCTTTTTAATTTACCTACAGATTTCTTCCTTTCTTCCATGCTGCTGTTGGTACTTTTCTCTTCCTCATCTTCACTTATTCCTTTTCCTTCTCCATTTATTGAGGAAAATTATTAGTCAATTTTAAGAGAATCTCTTTTAAAGACAGGTAAATAAAACAGTTTGGCAAACCTGTGGTTCTACCATTTCAGCATTTTCATACACCTCTTTGAGGACCCCCACTCTTCCTTGGCAAAGATCATGGTGACAAGCATACAGAGCAGATCCTTTTAAGTGAAGGGTGAATGTTACCCATTCACTCTTTATTCTGAAGGATCAAGTCCTGAGTACTTTAATGGGTATACCCATTGGGTACAATTATTTATTTTTTTTATTAAACACTTTCATTTGTTTTAGCAATACTAGATGAGCCTTGAATAAAGATCTCTGTCCTTTGTGTTTCTGAACACCTCAAAGAATAGTTTATTTGTTATTCAAGAAGAACAGAAAGGCAGAGAGAAGTAGCCTCTGAGCCTGAGCCAAACTGCCCTGTTCTATTTCCTCATCCTTTAGCTGCTGTGGCCTGGGGAAGGGTGGTTTCACATGGTGGATATTGTGCTTGGGTCAGTTTTAGTGTCATGTCTGAGACTTAAAAGGGGAAGCCAAGAGTAGCATGGCTAGTACATCTCTAGGGAACAGCTATTATATTTAGTGTGTCTTTGTGTGTGACCTTACACTAAAAACACCAGTCAGTGCAATGGACAATGTTTTCTAACAGTGACTGTAGAAATCACAAAATGTTCTTTATTTGGATGAGTACTCCTAGTACCAACATTTGATTAAACAACAACAACAACAACAACAACAACAAAGACAGTGAAGTTTAAACCTTGATTGAAAGAAAGAATTTTCAAACTACCTTTGTGAGATATAGGCTTGTAATTTTCTGCTCATTGACCTTGATCCAGGAAGGGAATTTTAGAATATTTTGTACAGCTATGGATTGTGTGTCCTGGACTACCCTAGACCTAGCAGGACAAGTTAAATACTCAAGTGAGATCCTGAAACACAAGCACTTTTTGTAGCTCTGTGGCTTGACTCCTAGATGAAATGTTGAAAACTTTTACAACAGAATGAGGAAATTGTTCAATGGGAATAAAAAGTGTCTCTTGCAAAGAAAAGGAGAAGAAATTCAAATTAAGTTTACTGTTCTGCCCTCAACTTCAGCTCTAGTTTCTAGTATAGGAAGTTGAAGTGAGGTGAGACTAGTGATTCTGGTTAATCTTTTCTTTTTTCAAAATAGGTTTTATCTTTTTTATTCTTTTACCCATTTATTCCATTTAGTTTCCTTTATTTTTTATTGTGGTAAGAACACTTAACATGAGCTCTATCCTTGTAACAATTTTTTGTTTGTTTTTGAGAGAGTATATGTGTGCCCATTGTGGGAGGGGCAGGGAAAGAGGCGGAAGAGAGAGAGAATCTTAAGTAGGATCTATGCCATTAGCTCAGAACCCTATGCAAGTCTTGATCCCACGAACCTTGAGATCATGACCTGAGCTGAAATGAAGAGTCAGAAGCTTAACTGACTAAACCACTCAGACACCCTCAACACATTTTTAAGTGCGTAATTCAGTATTCTTATCTGTAGGCACAATATTACATAGCAAATATCTAGAGCATATTCATCTTGCATAACTAAAACTGTGTGTCCATAGTATATAGTTACATACTACATAGCAACTCCTCATTTCCCCTTCCCCCAGCCGCTGGTAACCACCATTCTATTCATGTTTCTAAAAGTTTGACTCTTTTAGATACCTCACATAAATGGAATCATGTAGTATTTGTCCATTTGTGATGCACTTCACTTAGCATGATGTCCTTCAGGCCCATCCATGTTGTCACATGTTAGGATTTCTTTCTTTTTTGAGGTTGAATAATATATGATTGTATGTATATGTCATGTTTTATTTATCTATTCATCTGCTGAGAAATACTTGTTGCCATTTCTTGGCTGTGCTGAACATGAGAGTTGATATCTTTTGGAGATTCTAATTTCAATTCAATATGGTTGATCTTTATTCCTTAAATTCTGCTACTCATCAGATAAAACTGCTTCCCAATGTCCTGTTTCCTTCTGTGTTTCTGTAAGTAGAAGCTAGGGTGGGAAGAGGGCATTGCAATTCTTGTCACTTTTCTTCAGTCTCACATTTACCATTTCCTGAGATGCTTCAGAGCTGTCACTTGAGCCCACTGATCTCATTCTCAGGAAAAGAAATTATGTTAAATGTATCTTCAGAACAGATTTAACACTCCTTCCCCCTTATTTCTCATATGAGAAAAAAAAAAAAAACTGTGTCTCTAACCTTCTCAGTTTTAGGCTGAATAAGACTTTTTCTGTATTGAAGAATCTTAGTCCTACCTGGCAACCTTTACCAAGAAATGGTCATCTACATGTGGGAATAGGCAAGTACCTTACATATCCAAAGTTAGCTTTTTCATGTTACATCTCTTCCACTTGGAAGGTACTTGCTCATCCTTTAGTTCTAGAAGGGCTTCTGAGTAGTGATTTCTGTGCTGACTGTTGGGCAGGCATGGACCAGTGTCATACCATCTGGGAGAATTGTTCTAATAATATGATTATTTAAAATGATGCCTACCTTCCTGGGAACTGTAAACTCCCTGAAGTCATGGATTGTGTCTGCCTTATTCACATTGTTACCCTCAATGTCCAGCACTGCTCTGACATAGAATAAATAGCTGCTGAATCAATTTTGTTTTTGAATGAATGGATAATTTTAATAGCAAATTGTAGGAGGGCCCTGGAGCCCTCTAGAACAGCCATTTCTTTTTTTTTTTTTTTTAATATTTTTATTTATTTCTAGGAGAGAGAGAGAGAGAGAGAGAGAGAGAGAGACAGCGTGAGCAGGGGAGGGTCAGAGAGAGAGAGAAACAAAAACTGAAAAAGGCTCCAGGCTCAGAGCTGGCAGTCAGCACAGAGCCCGAAGAGGGGCTCGAACCCACGAACCGCGAGATCATGACCCAAGTGAAAGTCGGATGCTTAACCAACTAAGCCACCCAGGCGCCCCTAGAACAGCCATTTCTAATAGAGCTACAGACAGCAATGTGGGAATAAAGGGCATATAAGCAGTTGTACTTTGTTATAAAAATGTTTTTTTTTTCCATTTTGGTTTATGCATAAATTATGTTCTGTAAGAACATACAGAAATTATGTTTCTGTAAGAAATGACCAACAAAGGGAAATCAAATTAATAGTATTTAGAAGAATAAGACATACTATACATGGAAAGGTCTCTCTTAGCTGTATGTATTAAACTCAATCAAGCATCTGGTAAGGTATATCAGAGTAAAGCATTATTAACATAACCCACATCTTGTTAACTTTATTGCTCTTTAGTTTAAGTTTGCTTTTCCTTTCTGTGGTCCCATATAAAGCGTCAAGACTTTTGAAGTTCCTAGTCACTTTAAGTGACATCATGGGGTATACTATACATGTTAGCTATGCTAATCTTTTTTAACTGATAAAGGAAACAAGGTAAAGCAAAATCTGCCTTTATAGGCAGGTTCATCTGAAAAAAAGCTCCAGATTACTGTGATTACCTAGCAACAACATCTGTGAAACAGCATCTGTCAGAGTTTCAGAGTCTTTGCTGAAAATTTTGAATTATTTTTCCATTTCTCACAGTTTGAGAATTACTTTTATCCAGGATGTCAGGATCACTTAATAAAAAATTCCAGTGACTGTCAGGAATTAATTTGCTGTTTACCTTATCAAAGTGAGAAAATTTCTCCCTTTTAATCTCCAGCCTCATCCATGTCTTATGAATAATCATTCAAAAAACTCTAATAAAACTGTTTTTAAAAACTAGTTGTACTGCACAGTGGTTTCTGTCAATATTCCACTATCAACTATCATTTAATAAGAGCAGGACCAGGACTTAGGAGCGATAAGCAGTCATTAAAGACTTGAGCATGAAAAAACGTAAAACCCAGAATATCTCTAGAGATGTTTCCTTTTACAATGAACACTGCTTCCTTTGCTCACTTGTAATTTTATCCATTTAGGCTCAACTTAATAAGGCCCTGATGTTCATATGAAAGATCAAATTATGTAACTACCTTTATTAGACCAAGTTCTCAAGACAAGCCTTCTAGCTGAGAAATGAGAGACACAGGCTCCTTTTGCTCCTAATGCTGATGGCAAATACAAACCAAAGCAGAAAGAGCAGAAACCTGAAATTTGCAAGATTTTTTTTTATGGCAGAATTAAGTATTTTATAACTCATGAAAACTGAATTGACTGTTTTATAACTCATGAAAACTGAATTGAGGGAGAAAAACAGGTTGAGATTCTTTTCTCATTTATCTAATATTATACTATCAACATATTTGTCCATGGAAGCTTGATAGGAACCCATGATCATTTGTGTGGTGTTTCTGAAGGAACCACTAGCAAAGCTTATTAGAATATCAGGTCCTGACATAATGACAGGACCTTGTCACTGGTTCCTGATAGGTAGGTGTGTGACCTTGGCCTTTATTCCCAACCTGCTATGGAACTCAACTGCCACTGACATGTGCAAAAGGAAATTTGCATAGCATGTTAAAAAAATATTTTTAGATCTCACCTAATTAGGAAAAAAAGATCATGTAAATTCTGTTGGTTAGCTCTGAGTAATTTATAGGGTTTATTCAGTACATTCATTCATTGCTTTCACATGTTAGTGGTTATCCACCCGCTGTTCCCTCGGAATTGCATCTTAACAAGATTATGCTCCTTTTTCTAATTTATTGAACTAGCATGGAATATATTTATATAAAAATTAGCTGCTTAAATACTTCCTTGATGAAAAACATAGCTGTTGTAATTTTATTATGAGTTTTAATCAGGGGAAAAAATGACCTTTGAAATTTTCTTCTATCATTTTACATTTTGTGTGTATGTGCTTCTCTCTTTATGTGATTAGAAATCTTTGTGATTTAATTAAATTTTAAATAGAAAACATGTGACAGGATAGTAAAAGTTTATTTTGAAAGAAGAATCTTAAGGAACCAGTTTATAAATTAATATGACTAACAGAAGACCTGTTTTCTCTGAAAATACTAATTTTTCCAGTACATTGCATCTACTTCATAATACAATACATAGTGATTTTCTTTTGGTTTAGAAAAAAATCCTCTGAAGTGAATCCAAAAACGCCGTACACTTAGTTTCTTTTGATGCAAGGTTCCAAGCCTTTTGGGGATCCACTGTAATTGATGCCAGTCAGACAAGTACCTTTTCATACCATGCCCCAAATACTGACTTATGAAGATGTTTCTCTGATAAGAGAAACCACTTTTTTACTTGTGGCAGTTTTAAGATTATAAGAACCTGTGTGCTAGAAGGAAGGCTTCAATAAACCAGTATCCCTCAATCTTTAATCTCTAAAAATATAAGGAAGGTAAAAAAAAAAAATGTTTTCTTTGATCCTAGTAGGGTCCCTGGCTGGGTATGAAAATTAAGTTGACAAAGTCAGATTAACAGAAAAAAAGCATACCGATGTATTTAATGTAAGTTTTACATGACATGGGAGCTTTTTTTTTTTTTTTTAGTTAAATGAAGAAATGGTTAAGTTTGAGTATTTTGATACTAGGTTTGATAAACAGTGGACAGTTGTGGAGAAATATGATAGGGCACAGAGGTAAGTGTAGTAAACTGGGAGGAAGGTAGCAAGGTCAGTGCATCCACATTCTTCTCTCCCTTTGATTTGGAGATAAGGATGAGGATCTTTGGACTTACTTCAGGGAAAGGTCAAAGAATCCTTTCTGAACCTGCCATTTGCTCACATTACTTTATCTTATAAAACTCAATATGCCATGGTACCATATTTGAGGGTATTGGCTCTTGAACATCATCAAAAGTATTCACTTGTGGATGTTGCTAAATGAGTATTTTCAAGCCCCAGGAGATGATGGTGGCTGTCTCAGGAACCACACTGAGAATGTAGAGAGTGCTTATTAAATTACTAATGAAGTTATTCATTTCTTTGACAAGATGCTAACAAGTTAAAGTTCTGTCTACTTAAAGAAAGAAATTACAGTATTGTATGCTTGCTTGTAATTTTTTTCAATGTATAGCTGGCAGCAAGCTAAAATTTGAAGTTACAGATAAGGAAGACAGGGAACATAGAATGGATAGTTTTGAAATGCAGATGCTTTTTCTTTTTTAAAGTAGCTCTATACCCAACATGGGTCTTGAACTTAAAATTCTGAGATCAAGAGTTACCTGCTGTACCGAACCAGCCAGGTGCCCCTGAAGATGCTTTTTTTTTAAACAAACAATCTATAATTACGAGTTGTGTTGGCATAACTGATCCTCACACATCAAAATAATCATTGTTTATTCTTGCTAATATATCAGAATGGTTGACATTAGAGGTATTGTGTTTGAGAAGTATAGAAATTGAAGAGATTAACTGGTCACAAATATTGCCAATTTGCACCACTTCATCATGCAGTTATTTCCTCCAATCCCTAAAGGTGACAATTTCTTTTCCATGGTTTTCCCTTTCAGTGGTTTTTCAGTGCCAGCTGGGCATATAACAAGCAGGGGTAGAATTACACATTTTCCCCCCAAAAGAAATAACTATTGAACCTTAGAAGGAAATGGAAACTGAGATCATGTATTTCAATGGTCTTGTTTAACGTAAGAATCTGATTTGCAGAGTGATTGTTTCTCTAACTTCCCCAGAAAGCACAGAGCCAGGGGCAAATGTTTACATGATATTAATTTACTGTGGAGGAGTACAATCCCAGGGAAGCCAATTGTGGGAGAAGACCAGAGCACTAGGGCATATGTTACCCAGATAGCCATCTCTTGGTACCATGTTAAACTGATTGCTTGATTTTGCAGGAGCATATTCTGAGTGGACATATGAACAAATGTTTCTCAGAACAATCTGCCCATGGGTAGAAGAGATGAAATTTTCCACTGGCTTTTACCTCTAACTGATCAAAATTTTGTCTTATAGGTGCCAAACCTCCTATATTTCTAGGCTGCATATTTACGAGCAATAGAGAAACCCTGGGACAGAAAACCAGAGTCCTGAGATACAGAGGAGACTAGCACTTTGTGGTGCTGTGAGGTTGTTAGCTCTGTGGACCTCATGCAATGTTAGTTGCCTTTGCAATGCCTAGAGTAAACCATGTAGCCAAGGACCTTAGAGACAAGTGTTGCAAAAGGATTTTAGGAGACCCAAAAATCTGATCCAGATACCTTCTTTCTAGTTATGAGACATACTTAAAAAAATTCTGATCATAATTTTTTAGCCATGGCACATAAGAAAAGGGAAAACTGCTGACCTTTATATTGATATTTCATCTCCAGAAAAATTGGTTTTATGTTTTTAAAAAAGGAAGCACATGGCATATATCTCTGACAATATGGCAGGTAATTGAAAAATCCTTCTGATAAAAAATCTAAATAAAAAGATAGCAAATATACCTTTACATATACTAGTAAACATGTGAGAAATGGACACATCAAACATAAGAAGTAGGAACTTTGGTTTATCAGAAGACATTAAGTGATTGAAAAGGCAAGACAAAGAAGAAGAAAAAAAATATTTTACAACATAAACAACCAAAAAAGTATTTATATCCAGAATATAAAAAATGGTCCTACAAAACAATACAAGTTCTTAAAAAAAAAAAAAAAAAAAAAAAGGATATACAAAGCAATAGTAAAATGGACAAGGGTCTTGATCTTTTTCCCCCAAAGATAATGCCTAAATATCCAATGAGAATATAGAAATGTGTTTTGTAAACAGGGCTATGTAAATCAAAGTCAAACTGAGATGTCAGCAGCTGGCATATGCTCACTGGAATAGTGAAAATTTAAATAAGATTGATATGGTGAAGTTATGAAATAGCTAGAATTTGTATAGGACTGATTTGCTGGTGGTATACATTAGCAAGATTACTCTTTTTAGGATACAGTTAATAAAAATGCATACATATTAGAATGAGAAGACACACAAAAGAACATTAAGAGCAGCTTTAATCATTTAAATGTAATGTATAAATAAATTGTACTGTAGCTTTGTGAGGGAGAAAAAACCTTATTTTATACATTTTATTTCAGTATTTGGGAAACTGAATTAAACTAATAGAAGACAGATTAACAAGAGAAAAGATGATTATTATTTACATATGTAACTGAGAGTTCATAGAAAAATGTGACTCAGGTGGTCAGATTGGTGGTTTAGCTCTTTTCTTACTAGGGAAAATGAACGGGGGGAGAATGGGTGTTAGTAAGAAAATACGTGGCTGTTAAGAAAGACAAATAGGCCTTTTAGAGAATAGATAGGAAATATGATAGTTTTGTGACAATGTCTACTTAGGTGATTTCTTATCCTGAGTTGTTTCTGGTGATAAAGTCTGTCTTCCTTGATTATGATTCTAGGGAAAAGATTTATGACTACTGAATTCTTTAAGGAGGCCCTGTTTTTAGGCAGATTAGGGAAGTAAAGAAAAAATAAAAACACTTTACAGTGTTATATTCTGTATCTCTTCAGTATTCATATAATTAGAATGAGTAAATTACACCTACCCACGACAACATAGTTAAATCTCATAAACATAATATTGAGGGAAAGATGCTAGATTAAAACGAATGTGTATGTGATGAGTACATACTGCATAGAGTTAAAAAATGGACAAAATAGTGTGTGAGAATTCAGTATAATAGTGGTTTCCATTTGGGAGTTTAGTAATAGGAAAGAGCAAGTGGGAGTTTCTCTGGGATACTAGTAATATTTTTTATCTTGATCTAAATATTGGTTATATGTATGTGTCCATTTTGAGAAGTTCACTAAGCTATACATATAATTTATGCACTATACTACCTATATTTTACAGTGTAAAAATGAGTTAGAAAAATGGAATATGTAAAATTATTAGTTTGTTACTTATAATGTTGCTAAGCATGAAAGAAATGGTTTTGTTTTTTAGAGTAGAATACTTAGGTTTTTAGGAATGGATGTCAAAATGCTTTTAATTTAACATGCATTAGTATAAAGACAACAAAGTATATTTTTAAAAGTTATGGGTAAGTATTAAATACCTGTCTTTAGTGAATAAGAAAAAAGGGAAAACAATTTGTTGAATATTTTTACCAATTGAGCATTGCCTAACAAAATAGTGCATATCAAACTGACTAAAGAGTAAATATTGAAATCATCCTATAATCATTTAAGAACTTTATCAGTAGTTAAATATTTAATGTACCAAGAAAAAGTTGCTAATCACCAGAATTTTTTTACCACCAGATTATTTTTAAAGAGAGCTTTACCAACTGTTTCAGAAAAATCTAATCTTATACAAACCCTTCCAAAGAATAAAACAAAGGAATATTACTGGAATCACTTGATCAGGCTAATATAATCTTGATAACAAGACTTGATAAATGAATTTAAAATAAAAAATTTAGGGGACATCATGAAGATGGATAAAAAAGAATCATGAAAAAACATAAGCTGATGAGGCACCTGGGTCAGGTCCTGAGGTTTTTGAGTCCTCATCCTGTGCCAGACTCTGTACTGACAGCTCAGAGCCTGGAGCCTGCTTTGGATTCTGTGTCTCCTTCTCTCTCTGCCCCTCCCCACTCATCCTCTGTCTCTCTCTCTCTGTCTCTGTCTCCGTCTCTGTCTCTTTCTCTCTCTTTCTCTCTCTCTGTCCCAAAAATAAATAAACATAAAAATATTTTTTTAAAAAAGCTGACAAAATCTAACAAGATGCATACATACATGCATGTTTTAAGGCCAATTTAGGTATATCCAAGAAATTAAAGAGGGTTTAACAAAGCATCTTTAAATGTGGTCATCTTCATAGAAGCATATAATAAAATTTGATACTTATTGATGCTTAACAGATTGGGCAACAATAAATCTTAATAGTACACCAGAAATAGAAGGAAAACTTCTTAAACACTGTAAAGATCATCAAGGTTATCTACTGAAGCTCTAGAAAAACACATAATTAAGAATAAAATGATAGCATCATTTTTTTTTTTCACAACATAATGAAGCTATAGTACTTGTTATCACTGCTTCCATTCTTAGGACATGAAGACAAGAAACAGAAATAAAAAGTATATGATTAGAATAGTAGAAACATGGGGAGACTATTGTTTACAAGGAAAACTCCAGAGAATCTACCAAATAAAATTGGTAAGAGAGTTTATCAGAGTGCTGTTTTAGGATTAATGTAAAAAGTTTCTGAAACCAGTAGCAAATATTTAAAAATATATTTAGATAGGCTGACTCAGTCAGTAGAACATGTGACTGTTGATCTTGGGGGTGTGAGTTTGAGCCCTATGCTGGATGTGGAGACTACTTAGATATAAAATCTTAAAAAATGTATACATTAAAATACACTGTTTAAATTGGGGACTAAAATTATACCCAGATCTGTCTATTATTTTAATGTTTACTTTTGAGAGAGAAAGAGAAGTGACATTGGGGCAGAGAGAGAGAGAGAAAGAGAGAGAGAGAGAGAGAATCTGAAGCAGACTCTGCACTGACCAGCAGAGACCCTGAAGCAGGGCTCCAACACACCAATTGTGAGATTAAGACCTGAGCTGAAATTGGACACTCAACCAACTAGCCACCCGGGTGCCCTTTATTTACTTATTTTTAAAGTTTATTTATTTAAAGAAAGAACACACACACAGGAAGGGCAGAGAGAGAGGGCGAGAGTCCCAAGCAGGCTCCACTCTGTCAGTGCAGAGCCCAAGCTAGCCTGGGAACTCAATCTCACAAACCATGAGATCATTATCTGAGCCAAAATCCAGAGGCTGGCACTTAAATGACTGAGCTACCCAGGTGCCCCAAGATATCTAGATTTAAATCAAAGATGTGTGAAGCTTGTATAAAGATGATAATAAATTTTTTCTGAAATATGTTAGAGATATGTCATTTATTACCCTAAAGATGTCAATTATGCCCCATTTAATGTTGTTTTTATTCCAGTTTCAATAAAAAATACCAAAAGTTGTTTTTGTGTTAAACAAGTTGATTTTAAAATCTATTTTGCTTAAAAAAACCGAAAAAAGAATAACAGTGAGACTTAGCTTAGAAGACAGTAATTATTACAGAGCTATAGTAATTATAGTGCCTGGATGGATGGCTTCGTTGGTTAAGTGCTCAGCTGGTTAAGTGTTCAACTCTTGATTTTAGCTCAGGTAATGATCTCACAGCTCATGAGTTTGAAATCCTGTGTTGGGCTTTGTGCTAATTGGGACTCTCTATCTGCTCCTCCCCACAATGTGCACTTTGTCTCTCTCTCTAAATGAACTTAAAAAAAATAAGCCATAGTAATTACATTAGGATGATATTAGTGCCATAGAATATTCAGTTCATTACAGACTTTTCATATATATGGAAAGTTACTAAATGACAGAAATGAAATCATAGTTAATGGATAAAGAATAAATTATTCAACAAATGGACACACATACTAGAAAAATTATCTTATCTGATATTGATATCTGATATTGATATAAATATCAATTATATCAATTGATATATTATATCAATTATATCAATTATAAGTGCATTAAATTTGAAATGTAAAGAATTATACTTTATGCAACTGGTATATTGAAAGAATGTAAGTCATAAAATGTTCTCAGTAAAGCAATTTTATTTTTCCTTAAAGCTTTTCCTACAAATAGACTTTATAGAACCTTTTCTCCTTGTTTTCTTAAGTTAGCAATTTGTCTAAATGCTATAATATTATTGGTTACTTTTTGAAAGAGGAATAAAATCTGTTTATTCAGGTATATAGGTATATACATTATTTCTCTGTATGTGTGTATATATATGTATAAATCTCTAGTCTTTGAATGGTGGGGGTGATAACAGTATGTAATAGCATTCAAAGTTAAAGCCTCCCCTCTCTCCAAGCTTATGTAAACTGACTGAAAGAAACTTTAAGAAACAGGAGCATGTTTGGTTTCTTTTATTTTAGGTACTCTCTAAGGTCATCAACCATCCCGGTATATCTGGAATGGGGTGTAAGGTGGCTCCTGAGACATGGAAGTTTTCGTTTTAAAATGGGTCACCTATTTCCTCCCACCTGTCCACTTACATGTTGTGGCTTCTGATTCTTCTGAGTACAAATGGGAATGAGAGGAGTAAAGGATTACAGGGAGAAAGAGAAGATCTCACTTGACTGTTAAATTCTGACATTGAGTTTCCATTGCACGACCTATATTTAAAGACCGCTTTTTTCATACTTGTTTAGTGGATTCTTCAGTGAAATGAGATTCTCATTCCACATTGCTGAAAATTTCTCATCTCTAGTACTTATTCTTTGTTGTGAGTGTCATTTATGACTCCCAACTTAGGTGCCAGTTTCTTGTAATCTGTATTCACTCAAGCTTTCTGTTGAAATCCCATTGTCTCCCCTTTTCTGGTAAAATCCCTTTGAGATGCTTCAAATCAGATTTGCCTCTTGCCCACTACAGTGGTCTCCAATTTTAATTAATGTCTTTATTTTTGGAAGTAGTATTTTCTTAAAAAGTCAAAAATTTTTAATAAGGTTGGTCACAAGAATATTTAATACATGGATGTTTTGTTTGTTACAAAAATGGACTATTTGTCCTTTTGAGAAAGATGCACCTACAAATAATAATTAACAGTCTAAATACATAATTTCTACTTTCCCCCAAGAGAATGAAAAATATATTCTTAACTATATGGTGAATATTAAGGATACTTTAGTTTTACAAAAGAGAATTTAAGTGGTTAAAAGTCTTCTGGAACATAGCCTACTTCTTGGGATTGTAAGAATTAAGAAATAAGAATAGTGAAGTACCTGACACATAGTATATGCTCAGTCTTTTATTACTAATTCAAAAGTCCTCCTTGGAACTTTCCCACCAACTTCAGTATCTAGGACTGAAAGATCTATTAATCTGAAAGACAATTTTAGTTACATAAAAAAATTCAGCCTTTAATTTACATTTTTAAATTTTTGTAGTTGTGAAAGCAGTTGAGTAGGAATACAAAATAATTTTGACTGAAGAAAAATGATCTCTTATGTTAGATACATAACTGTACTGTGTCCAGAATTTCTCCATGATTTTAACAATCTCACTATATGGGTCAGAGTGTTCTGACTCAAGGTACTGAAATTTTAGATTGTACTCTGTCTCATGCTAAGATCTAGATATAAATGATGGCTTTGTTTAAAACAAAAGTATAACTTTGCACAAGGTAAGCAGCCAATGACTGAATCTAGAAACACTGAATTGGAAAGCAAATAATTTTTGTTTTTTTCTCCCCTCTTTGCTCCAAGTGGTAGAAAACACTCTGAATTGCATGTGTGATAGCCCAATCTGAGAGTCACTTTTGTGACGAGGGAGGAGTGAGTAGAGAGAAATGACACTGAATGGAAGTTGAATGATATTGTAATAGCACTCTGAGGAATAAGGAGTGAGTTTGTGGCCATGGGCTTCACAGACTTTTGCAGCAAACTCTTGTCACAGAGACCACTACTCTTTTTAGTCTGAGCTCTCTCATGCCCATAGACCTACTATGTAGCTATGCACCCTACATACCTGCACCCAGAAAAAACTGTAGAAATAAAAATCTATGAGTGTGCATGTGGTGTAGGGCTTAGACCATAGGCTTTGAGATCAGTCTGATCTGGGTTTTATTCCTGACTTTTCCACTCCCTAGCTGGAGATGATAAATATGCATTACTGTTCTCAAAAGTTTGGTGGTAGAAACCTAACAAAATTTAAGGTTGAGAGTTGTAGAAGGAGGATTCATAGAAGACAGCTTGAGAATGTTTATAACCTGAGGGTCAGGAGATAGAAGGATCAGAGGAAGTATTCCTTAAGTTATTGTGAAAAATAGGGTTTACACAGTTTTCTTTAGGGTTGACATTAGGATTAAATGAGATTATTTGTTTAATGTTGATTTATTTTTCAGAGAGTGAGAAAGACAAAGAGTTGGGGGGGTGGGGGGGCACAGAGTGAGCAGAGGGAAACACAGAATCTGGAGCAGGCTCCAGGCTCTGAGGTGTCAGCACAGAGCCCAATGTGGGGCTCCAGCTCAGAGACTGTGAGATCATGACCTAAGACAAAATTGGAAGCTCAACGAATTGAGCCACCCAGTCGCCCCTAAATGAGATTATTTTATATGTATAGTATATATACATAGATGTGTAAGTGTATGCATACATATACACATATGTATATTTAGGTGTGTATTAATATGCATATGTAAAGTATATAGTGTATATGTTTTTATATAGAGACAAAACATCAATTTTATCACAGGGTGGGTATTCAGTATATCAAATCTATACTCAGTAAATCATATCTTGAAGCAAAACAAGGTATTTCCAGGGTTACAAGATAAAATTGGGTGTTTAATTACAGTAAAAATGAAACTGCTACCAATCTTTTTCAACTACGATTCCTCATTTGAGCTACAGATGGTTATTTGAATGACTATTTTCTTAATTCTAACGAGGCTGTTAGATAACTAGTACGTATGGAGTTTCATGGGATATGAGTTCATTCATCGCGTATAGTAGTTGGTTACCTTAGGACATTAAGGTTTAATTATGTTATAAAACCAGTTGCAAAAGTTCAGTTGATTCATCCAATCAGAACATGTGTAGCTCTAGAGTATTAACTTTTGTTCCATCATATGGTACTGAAGCTCAGGGTCAGAAATTTTCTGAGGATCCAAACTATGAGATGATCTAAAAACTTTACCCAAGCAGGAATGTCTACTTAGTTGTTTTTGAAGTGAAGTCTTTTTATTTACAGGGATACAAGAATATGCATTGTATTAAAAAAAAAAACCAACAACTCTAGGGAAGTTTCATAGCATTTAAAAGAAAGGCACTGACCTCAACTAGATGATAAGCCACCATTTAACTATGTGTATGGACTGGACATTGGAGTTAAATGATCTGATTCTCATTTCTCTCATGCATATAATTGAAGTATTCATTGTATCATTGTTAATTTTAAGTGAGATAATATATGTAAAGTGTTTAGAATAATGGTTGGTACAAAAGTAATATATTATAAACATTACTGTTAGTAATTGAGCATATGACCCATTTTAAAGATAAACATGCATAATGACTTCCTTAAAATTATTATTTAATGAATACTGTCACTATTTTCAAAAGGACCAAAGAAAATCTTAGTTTGGGTGTTTGTACCATTTAGGATAGATTTTATGCAGTGAACAACAACTTCAAACAGCAAAGTTTTATTCTTTAATTCACACTAAATGTCTGTTGCATGCCAATAATGACAGTGCAGTGAGAAGTTCTATTTTATATCATCTTCTCTGTGACTGAAACTGGTGGAAATTTCATTGTTGGGTAAGTTGTGGATCGCAGTGGCAAAACGAATAGTGGCTTGTTTAAGCACTATTGCTCAAATGCTCCCACATGGTTATTACCTCTACTCACATTCTATGGACTGAAGAAACTCACATGGCCATGCCACAGCATGTCTGCAAATTATAATCCTTCCATGTGCCTAAAAATAGAGAACAACCAGACATTTGTAGAGTGTGAATGTGATAGCATACATAGTAGGGTGAGGCAAATGGGCTGTGGGATAAATGGGTCCCAGAATCCTCTAATTCACAGTTACTGAAACAAATAAATGATAAACCAGCATTTCCTTTCTATATAATAGTTTCCTTATTTTATATAATTGAATAAATTTTATCGTTATTAATACTGAAAATAAAACACATTTGTGATCTTTGAGTATATTGGCAGTACTGGTCCAATTGATAAAGTTAAAATTCATCATGTTCTCTCAAGTCTATATTTTAATTCATTTTCCCTCAGATTCCATTGGAATGATAAGTACATTTATTTTATATAGCCAGTTGACATTGTTCACAAGTTCTGTATTTACAAATTTACTAAAATTTATTTGTAACCCATAAATCAATACTCCATAATTTTAGTGCCTTTGTAGTCATTCACAAACATCTACAGAGCCATAAAGAAAAATAGTTCCCAGTTGCTTATGTTCACAACAGAGTTTGAACAAGGTACTGCTCTGCCTTCTTGTTTTGGTTCTCTTACTGTAAATAAGTACCCTTTCAGGATGTCTATGTAGTGCCATACTCTTTATGCTTTTTCTTTTTGTTGGTGATTTTGTTGAAATAGTACACAGTGCTAAAATGTATTGTAATGCTCCTAACCACAAGAAAGTTCTGATGTGTCTTATGGAGAAAATATATGTAATAGACAAGCTTTCTTCAGATAGAAGTCACTTGTTTGCATGTATAGGAGGATTAGGAGGAACTTAACTGAGGAACAAGGGGGAGAAGAAGGGGGAAAATGGTGGGGGAAAGGGAGAGAGGAAAACCATGAGAGACTCTTGAATGCTGACAAAAACTGAGGACTGATGGATGTAGGGGGGAGGGGGGATGGGCATGGAGGAGGACACTTGTGGGGATGAGCACTGAGTGTTATGTGGAAACTAATTTGACAATAAACTATTTGTAAAAAAAACAAAAACGTCACTGTGAATTGAATGTTAATCAGTATATATTAAGTAAGGTGTCTTTTATAGAAAACACATAAAACAGAGTTATGTGTTAATTACTTAATACATGTGTTAATTTCTTGTCTTCTGTGTGTTTCTATTTTTAATTTATTTTTTAATGTTTGTTTCTGAGAGAGAGAGAGAGAGAGAGCGAGCATGAGTGAGGGAGGGGCAGAAAGAGGAGACAGAGAATCCAAAGCAGGCTCCAGGCTCTGAGCTGTCAGTGCAGAGCCTGACCTGGGGCTTGAAACCACCAACAGTGAGATCATGACCTGAGCTGAAGCTAGATGTAACCGACTGAGCCACCCAGGCTCCCCTGTGTGTTTCTATTTAAAGACGAGTCTGTTGTGTTTGGCTTCAGCTCAGGTCATGATCTCACAGCTCATGAGTTCGAGCCCCTTGTTGGGCTCTATGCTGACAGCTTGGAGCCTGGATCCTGCTTTGAAATCTGTGTCTCCTCTCTCTGACCTTCCCCGATTCATGCTTTGTCTCTCTCTCTCTCAAAAATAAACAAACATTAAAAAATTAAAAAAAAATAAAGATGAGATGTTGGCAAACATAACATGATCAGAGGCTTGTAGGAACATAACCCTATGTGTCCCCTGGAAACCATGTTTCAGTGTTGACTAATTCAGTGTTTGTGGTGACTTTATAGACCACAACTATTATAAGAAATGAGACTTAGAATCTTAAATATAAATGTTAAAATAGAGCTTTATTTTGTTTCTGTCACCTGAAACAAAGTAAGTTCAAAATCTGAACAACAATGTGAAATTGTGTCACTTAGAAGAAAAGAACAGTAAATATTAAACTGACTTGAAAATGCTTCATTCTCTGTAGGTAATGTATTATTGTTATAAAATGTTAGCCTCTACAGGGTTAAAAACTAAAATTGCTGTGTTCAAAATTTTTTCTTAAAGCTAGATACCACTGAGAAAAAAAAAGTATGGGCTTTCAGATTTCTACGGTTTAGGTTACGATGAGTGGTTTTTGCCATCTCCAATAAACTAACTGCAAGCTTTTGTATACCAAGGAAGAACGTTTTTCACAACATTGCTTTAAATAAGGGACTGGCCTTTAGGAAAGATGCCTTATTACATTGCCAGTTTATTTCTTTGTGATCCATGTTTTTTAAAACAATATTATATAAGATCCTGATTCCTTCCACTTAAACTTGGGTAATTAAAACTTGAATATAATGGAAATACCAATTATATGACAAAAGCCTGATGTATTCTAAAGGACTATCTCTAAATTCTTTATCACCAACTGTTCAAGGGTACTCTGTTCTTAGGCAAATTAATCCAGGTAAATATAATGCTTTAAAATGTGTTGAATTATCATCCTCATGGTTACATCATGAAAGATGTTAGGGAGTGCCACTGGTTCTCATTTACCAATTGGATTGCAGAACCCTCACTTTATCTTCATTTCATACTTGGAGAAATTCCATTTCATGGTTAATGGGGCATTCCTACACTTTCTCTGTCTTGAAACAAGGGAAGATTAGTCATAGCACATGCCAGTTACTTGTAACAAAAAGATATGGTGTCTCTTTCTCTGTTTTCCTCTCATCTATCTCTTATTATAGACATATGCCCTAAATCATATGATCATTATTTCAGGTTACAAAATGAGCAACAATCCTCCTTATAATGCAAGTTACAATGCCAGTTTCTTTTCTATTACATTATTCTCAGATAATAATTTAGAGGGAAATTGTCCAGAACTTTAAAATTGCTTTCCATTTTCAACTATACCCTGTTGTCTTTGTGAATTCCTAGCCCTGAGGTGGGTGGAGTTTGTGCTCATCAGTTCTTGGCTCCTATTGTGCTATGTCAGTAGACAGGTAATAAATCTCTGCCCAGGGATAGAGTGAAGAAATGATCAGATCTGGGGATAAGGACACTAGAGGAGTCAAACTGCTTCTGTGTCAGAATTTTGTGGCAAGACAAAAAACATGGGCCATTGGTTATTATCTTGGATACTAGTTGCTAACTTCTAAATTTGACAGTAAATCTCTACTTATTACTTTAAAATGTAGTGATTAGTTTTAATATTGACTGTTAAGGTATAATGCTTTTTCTCACCCTTAATTAGAAATGTCACTTAAAAATTGGTACATAGATACTGATATGATATATAGCAAAAAAATGTGGAGTTTCTGAGTACGTTTTTAAAAAAGCTGGCCCCACCTTTGGGGGAAAAGGATGGGTGGAAAAAGGATGAAAATAGTAGAACTGGTGTGTCTTGATCAGTTAAGTCAATGAAAATTGACTGCTGGCATCAGCACAAAGTAAGAAATGCACAGAAAAGCCTGATGAACCTCTAATTTGGAAGTTGGAGGACCCAGAAACTGATCTGAAAGATGTAGTAAGAATGGAGAGATGAGGACTTTTATGTGGGCCTCAGGGTACATGATGAAGCCAAGAAACCTGTTTACTTTTTTTAATTTTTAATGTTTGTTTATTTTTGTGTATGTGTGTCTGTGAGAGAGAGAGAGAGAGAGAGAGAGAGAGAGAACATGAGCAGGGGAGAGGCAGAGAGAGAGGGAGATGCAGAATCTAAAGCAGGCTCCAGGCTCTGCGCTGTCAGCACAGAGCCCAATGAGGGGCTTGAACCCACTGTTTGTGATATCATGACCTGAGCTGAAGCCAGACACTCAATGGACTGAGCCACCCAGGCACCCCAGGAAACCCGTTTACTTATCAACTACTGGGAAGGATATGGAAGCCATTTAAAATGGTGGTATTTCCTAAAATAAAATTCAATTAGCAAACTACAGTTGAAAAAATTTGTTATATTGTTGTTAGCTTATTTAACTTCATTCTAGCCCTATCTTGAGAGGTTCTTAACAGGGGAAGCATCAGTTTTCCAATAAGAGTTTAAAGGAAGTAAGACTTGCTGATGTACCCTCTCCCTAACTCCCCATTTAATCTCATTCTAGTAAGTATGTATGTAAGGGTTATAACAGTGACAGAATATCAAAGAGGAAGTATTCTGTTGTGGCAGGTTAAGGCCTTGGACTTGGCATAAATAGGAGCTAGGTTGAATTCTGGCTCACTCACAAGTTATTCTTTGAGTTTCAGAATCCTTATGGCTAAAATGGCACTAATAACACCTACTTCATGCTGCTATTGTGAAGATTAAATATTAAATGAGACTACCTCAGGGCACCTGGGTGGCTTAGTCGGTTAATCATCTGACTTTTGATTACAGCTCAGGTCATGATCTTATGGTTCATGAGGTCAAGTCTCATGTCAGGCTGTGCACTGGCAGTGCTTTCTTGGGATTCTCTCTCTCCTGCTCTCTTTGTCCCTCCCCTGCTCATGCACATTCTCTCCTCTCTCTTTCAAAATAAATGAACATTAAGATAAATAAGACTACATATATAAAACACTGAATAAAGTACTTAACATAAAGCAGGTACTCAATAAGAGGTTGCAGTTATTATTTACTTAGTCTATGTAGTTATAGTTGGAACCACGGTTCTCATCCATGGGTGTTCAACTACCAGAAGTGTAATTCAAAATCTGGGGTGGGGACCAGGCATTCGTATTTTGACTTTGAAGATTTTGATGTGCCAAAGTCTTAAGAACATCTGTAACTTGTGACATCTCCTTGAACCTGGGCCATACTCTGCTGTGAAGATACTAGCTGCTTATAGGCCCTCAGAATGCTGCAGTGGGTGACGGTGAGCCTCCTTATACCCACATGCATAGCTTGTCTGTAGTCCCGAAGGTAGAAGGAAATCTGGGTTGTCATTTACGAAATAGATTTTTGAAACACAGAGTAATGTTGCTCTTCAGATATCTGTTTTCTAAAGCCTTTCCCTAGTGTTTATCTGAAAGTTATATCTTCTGTAAAACTATTGTTGCAATGTTAAGTACATGTGATTAAGTGTGATCCTCTCTGCTCTCACCTCCCCCTACCCCGAGTCCCATACTCCTTATAGCAACCCTGTCTTCATCTTTCCCAACATAAAATCCCTAAGTACTCTGGGGGTTAACCTATTAAGCCAGTTCAGCACAATAACTGAATCTAAAATTTCTAAAAATGGGCTGTTAGATTTTAATGTCTTTCCTGTATCACAGGCATTGAATGTTACATAATTCATGCCTATGAGTGATGTTTTGTGTCCTCATTTACAAATGTCAACATAACCACCCATCCTTAAAAAGCTTTCATCTCCTTTACCTGGACAGAAATAAATTAAGATTGCTGCAGTGGCGTAAACCCAGTTTATACCAAATTCTCTCCCCAGAGAATGGAAAGGAAGGAATGGAGTCATGATCTATTTAGAGGATAGAATGGACAGGAATTGACCGAGAGAGGGAGAGTGAGTATTGAGATTAACATTCAAGTTTTAAGATGAATACATAGTCTAGATTTAGTGGCTATAAAATATGATGTCATTTTAGAGTACATCTCTGTCACCCTCAATTAGACTACCCAAATCTCTTTTCTATCTGCACTGATGTGTGCAGCTAATGGAAAAAAGGACAAAGCTTCTTTCACAGACCAGTATTGCATTCCCAGCCATTCTGCCAATTGGACATGATAGTCTCCAGATGAAGGATGATAATATATTTGAAGAAAGCAGATAAAATATTTCAGTTCCACCTGTTTGGTCCCACTAGTGTAGCTAATCTTAAGACTAAGAACAAAATCCAGCTGTTTTTCAATTGGTTAATTGCTCAATTCTACCATAAAGAAAAATTATTAGTAGTTATTGGAAAGTCTCACCATGTTACTATAGATGCACATTTGCAAATAAATAGGCAGTTTTCTAGTAAGAAATGCCAATTTGTGAATTCTAGATCTCTTTACTGACCCTAACTTCAACTAATCAATAAAATAGCAATTGAGCTTTTATTCCTACTCAATTATAGTGGAGAAGCAAAACATGCAATTTTCAAAAATAAGTACAGGCATGAAATCTGGAAATTCATCAAGTATCTTGGTAGAACCTGGTAGAAAATCTTTTTCAGAGTGTATAAATAAAAACATACTCTGCCAAATCTCTACCCATTATACTTTTTCTTTAATTCATTTATTCCCCAGAGTAGAACACTTCAAAGGTCAGAATATATAAGAATTTATTTACTGGATACATCTACAAAGCAAAGTCATATAGTGCCTCCGTTTGTCCCTAACAAATGCTAATGGTATTGACATTCAGTTGGTATGACTTTGCTTTTCTTAGTGTTATCTTCTTCTTTAGGCAATTTGCTGTGTCATCTCATTATAGTCATGGCTTGAAAGAGGAACCTAATTCTAAAGCTTAAAGTGGTTTATTGATCTTAAAAGATGAGGTAATCCACTGTCTGACATAATTCAAACCTCCAAAGAACAAAGCTTGAAACTATGCTTTTCTCCTGAAACAGTGTGTAATGGATGTATCAAAATTCTGGCCCTTGCTTAGCATCCTCAAAATAATTTGTTCAGACTAAATCCAATCCTTAAAATTCATTCTGAATTATTCTTCTCACATATCTCCTTAAGCATTGATAAAATCCTTCCATTTGTATAATAGTGGTAATTACTGCTAATTGTCCTAATAATGTTAACTAAAGCTAGCTAACATTCCTGTCATTGTACCTCCTATCATGTGATTAATGTCAGGAATTGGGGACTTTGTATATGTTTAATATCTCTTAAAGGTTATGCTGTGGAAGTGTGTGGGAAAGCTATGTGGCAGTGAGATAGCACCTAACTATACGACTGACCTAGAGTGACCAAATAGTAAAAGGATTTACACATATTCTAAATCACCCGGAGTGAACCAAATTATCATTTTGTTTCAGGAACATGTGGTTGAATATTTATAGTTGAGATAGGTAGCACTTGAATGTTGAATCTCTTTACTATTTCTAGTTGGAGAAGAGCATCAGAAAAAGTGTGATTATTTCTTTATGTGATTTCAGTCTTCAAATATTTTCTCCACAAATACTGCTTTGGATAGAGGAGTTTTGTGCTGCTGAAACTTAGTACCTGACAGCCACTGTATTAGGAAATATGTAAGTATTACATCATTTTATTCTTAGAGAGGATCCACTTATTATCCTGTGTTATTGATAAGAAAACTGACAGACGTTTAGTAATTTGCCCAACATCATGCAGGTAAGAAGTGCCAAAACAAATGAACTTCTACAAAGGCGATCCAAGAGTCTTTCTTGACAACTATACTATACTGATTGACCTGGCAACAACATCTAGCTTGGATTGTAAGTCAGAACGAATAGGATTTTGACAGATGGAGATGGCAGGGCAAAAGTAAGAGGCATTTTGAGTTAATGGAATAGCATGACAAAATATAAGCAATAGAACAAAAGCATATTCAGGAAAAAATGAGAAGTTTGTGTGTGTGTGTGTTTCTGTAGGAGGGAGAGAGGGAGAGAGAAACAGAGAAATGTATGTGCATTACATAAAACAAACACGCACACAGGCTCTGTAATGAAATGGAAGTGCACAGCCAAGGCAATGGGAGAATAGCAGCAGCAGCTTAGAACTAACTGGCAATAGAGCCCATTTTAGGATGATGTGCATGACATGGGGTTTTAGTCTTGATTGAAAGATGCCACAGTGACATGTTCAATTTTTCATATTAGTCATCTTGGTCCCCCAACATATGATCTCTTGTTTATTCTCTGAACTGATCACATTAAGCCCTCTCAAATATATTTTTCCTATCTAGGAAAAGATTCTTAAGAATATGCCAATGCATTCTCCATTCAGACTAACAACAGATGTTAGAAAGTAGCTCAGGCCTGGAGAAAGAACCCATAACCAGCTGTTTCATAGCTGTAATTACAACCTTAATAAATGAATCATTTCCTTCAGTCAGCACTGGTTGGAGTCTGAGAATAGCATTCTGTGGGTTAGCAGTTCTGGAAGCATTTCCCTGTCTACGATGGTGCTTTAACATGGAGCTTTTAGAAATCAGGCACATAACAAAAAATGGCCCTGACTGCATAAATACAAGTTTAGTGATTGTTGGTGAGCTCATATGAAAAGGAAGAAGTCATCAAGTCCTCGGTAATATAATTGCCTTGACTTATTAGGTTGTAGCTTTGAATTTAAAAATCAAACTATAAAACATAATCCACTGTACAGTGTGCTAATTAACCAGCTGGGCCAGCTTTTATAGACTTAATTTTACAGATTTCCTTGAGGACCTAATCTAGTTTGGTGACTCAGAGCTGTATCTCCCTCCTGCTAAGTCTTAATAATCATGGCTCCTGTTTTTTTTCCTTGGGATGTCAGAGACTTCATCTTTGTGTCTTTTGTTAGATCATACCCTTTCCACATAGAGATCTCTTTGTCTATATTGATATTAGACAATGCATTATAAAATCATAGATTTCGCTCCTTCCACCTACATAACTCTTTCTCTGTTGTGATTAATGCTCATATTTAAGAAAAATGAATCATATTCCAAAAAAAAAATAAACCCCATGCTAGGTTGTAATAGAAGAGATAGAAACAAGTAACAGTAAAGGCTGGATTGAAGAAAAGGATGTGGGCTTGGTAGAAAAGCAAAGATTAAGTGGGAAATCAATTAGTTGCAAACTTTTTCACAATTATAGCAGTGGGGGGATATTAAAGAAAAAAGAGCAAACAATAAAAATCTATTATATTCCCAACTTTAAGTTTACAAACCAATACAGCTAGGGCGACTGGTATAATAATAGGAACAACATAAAGTCCTCAAATGACATTCTTAAAATTGAAGTGTAGTTGACAACGCTAAGTTAGTTTCAAGTGTACAGCATAGTGATTCAACATCTTTATATATATATTGCTATGTTCACCATGGAATGTTATTAAAATACCTTTGACTATCTTCCCTGTGCTGTGCCTTTAATCCCCCTGACTTATCCATTCCATAACTTGAAACCTGTACTTCCCACTCCCCTTCACCCATTTTGTCCATCCTCCTAGCCCCCCTTCTTTCATGGAACCAACAGTTTGTTCTCTGTATTTATGGGTCTGTTTTTGCAAATTTTTGTTTATTCTTTTTGTTTGTTTGTTTTTGATTCCACATATAATTGAAATTGTGAAATAAGTCAGAAAGATAAACACAGTAACTTTTTTAATAATGAAGATAATATATGCTTGATTTAGGAAGTTTATAAAGTATGAAAGAAAAAAGTAACCAAGAGATTACTATTGTGACTATTTAAATGTCTTATAGCCTTTTTCTCCTCAAAATTTTGCTTTCTACTTATTTATAGTCATCCTGTGTAATCCTTGTGTTCTCCTTATTGTCCTATTGTTATCCCACATTTTCTTAAGTCAACATAAATCTTCTGAAAACAACATCTGTGTAATTTTTATTGATGTTTTTCTTATCAACAAAATTTATGCTTAAGGAAAAGTTTGGAGCATAAAGACAATAAAAACTACTGATGCTATTGGTAGTGTGTACATGTATACATTTATACTAATTCTGTAATCTTTATACCACATATGTAATCACATTATGATTATTTTGCAATGATTTTTATAACTTAGCAATACACTATGAATATTTTTACATATGTATATACATATTATTTTAATAAATATATAGTATTCCTTTACATGGTATTCTATAATTGACTTAACAAGTCCTCTACTCTTGGCCTTTTATATGGTTTCCAAATGTTTATGTTTATATATAATGCTGTAACAAAAATCTCTATGACTATTTTGTCATTTCTTATTTTTTAAAAATAAATTTTTAGAATCTATAAGTTCATACCAATTAATAGAATTTACTCCAATCCCATGTTACATATGATAGTAGTAGGGCAATTCTTTTGATCTTATCCAATTTGATAGGTGGACATTATTACCTCATATTCATTTTCATACAAATGTGAAATTTTTCATATAATTAATACATATTTTTATATTAGTATTTCTTTTTTAAATGGTCTATTTATATTTTTCTATTTTTACATTGAGGGATAAATCACTTTTTTTAAGTTCTTATTTTTAATTCTTTTTATAGTTTATTTATTTTTGAGACATAGAGAGACAGAGCATGAGTGGGGGAGGGGCAGAGAGAGAGGGAGACACAGAATCTGAAACAGGCTCCAGGCTCTGAGCTAGCTGTCTGCACAGAACCTGATGCGGAGCTCGAACCCACAAACTGTGAGATCATGACCTGAGCCAAAATCAGATGGTTAACCGACTAAGCCACCCAGGCACCCCTCCTTTTTAAAAAAATGTCATTTGCGAGAGATAGAGACAGAGAAAAGAGGGAGGGACAGAGAGAGGAGGAGACTGAGAATCCTAAGCAGGCTCTGTGCTTAAGCAGGCTCTGTGCTGTAAGCTCAGGGCCCGACATGAAGCTCGATCTCATGAACTTTGAGATCATGACCTGAGTCAAAATCAAGAGACAGATGCTTAACTTACTGAGCCATTAAGGTGCCTCAGGATAAGTCACTTTTTAAATTTAACTAATTTAAATTAATAAATTAAAAATTTCAATTTATACTTGTTATTTTATTTGTTCCATGATATTATATATATTTACCATAATCCAGGAAGGGACTTTTGTTGTTGCCTCCAAATTTTGGTTCAAGCCTCAAAGCTGATGTGATATGGAAAAGTAATTGTATGTTATTAATAAAGGGAATAGATACACCCTATACATCCTTAGGGTTGAGTTTTTCAGAGACTCATCTCTATCAAGAGAACCCAGAAATTCAGTTTTGATTTATTAGCAGAAAATACTTTGAAAATGCTTTCCAAAGAGTAGAGAAAAATAGGTTGCTTCTCCTCTTGTTCCAGTTTTCACACTGAATGAAGACAATACCAACAGGGCTTGAATGCATCCTTAGAGTTTGTGGGGCATAGATAATAGAAAGTCTGGAGCAGGACATAAAGGCAGAGACATTAGAGAGGACAGCAGGAAAGTATGGCTCATCATCTAGAGTTTGGCAAGGTGATTTGGAATGTTTCCCTACAGCCAAATGGTTAGTGGACCATAAGATATCTTGTGAGGATCTCTTCAGATTGACAATTCTGTTTTTCAGATGCTTAGGTGTCACATCTTGAAATCATGGTTAAGTGCTTTATCTCCTTCATAATTCACAACCCATCAGCAAAACCTGTCAGCTTCAGAACACAACTACCTCCTCCAAAATTACAACTTAGTTTCAACATAGCACTCAGAGAGGTTCTTTCAGTATTTAACTTGAATTATGCCATGGCTTTGTTCAAAACTTATTTTAATGGTGTCATGTCTTATTCAGGGTAAAACTTAGTCTTTAAAATGGCCAAAAGTTCCTATATCATTTACTTCCCCATTCATTCCTTTCTGAGCTCATTTCCTACCACTTTTTGTGTTCTCGTTGTGCTACATATATGGGAATTTGTACTATTCTTTTAGCTTGTCAAATGTATACTCATCCTGGGACCTTTGCACTTACTGTTATCTCTACCTGGAATGCATGTCCCTAAATATGCATATACTTCTTTTACTTTTATTAAGGTAGCATCTCTGAGGTCACTTTTTTTTTTTTTCAGAAAGACTTTTACTGGTCACCCGTTACATATTAGCATCCTTTTAGTCACACTCTGTTCCTGAATTCCATTTTTTTTTTCTTCTAGGCACTTAGCATCATGTGACGTATTTTTATGTGTTTATTTCTTTATTGTTACAGTACACCACTGGAATGTAAGCGTGCAATCTCTCAGAGTCTCTTGTCTTCTGTTCTATCACCATAGCCTCTATAGAGCAGGACATGGGGATTGAGTAAATGATGAATGCATCGTGATTTAGAAGCAATGTTTCCTTAGTTCAAAGATGCTTATTGTCTTTTCTTTGTGTGTGTTACTTCTTAGTCATTTAACATGAATAAATTTCTGTTCTCAAGATGCCTATTAATAGTAAGTCTGTATTTCAAGATGAGAATAACTGTTAGATGTCTAGCCCTTGGATATATTTCAGGTGTATTTATTAATCTTGACATAATGCTTTGCTTAATACCCTAACATGTAACATGATTTTATATCCTGCTACAATTTATTATTGCAATTTGATAAAGCTGACTTGAAAAGAAGTATATTTGGCGTTTCTTTGGTAATAATTTACCATAAATATACTGCCTTAAAACAATACAATTTGTTAAAAATGCTTATTGATTTATTTTGAGAGAGAAAGAGAGTATGTGAGCAGAGGGAGGGGGCAGAGAGAGAAGTGAGAGAGAATCCCAAGCAGGCTCCCAGTGCAGAGCCTGACACGAGGCTCAAACTCACAAACAGTGAGATCATGGCCTCAGCTGAAACCAAGAGTCAGACACTTAACAGAGCCACCCGGGCACCCCTAAAACAATACAAATTTATTATCTTAGTTTTGGAGGTCAGATATTCAACACAGGGCTCACTGGGCTAAAATCATGGTGTTAGCAGCATTGATTCCTCCTGGAGCCCTTAGAGTAGATTCTGTTTCCATGCCTTTTCATCCTAGTGATTACCTGCCTTCCTTGGATCATGGCCCCATTTCTCCAGCTTCAAAGCCAGCAAGGTAGCATCTCTGACACAGCCTGGAAAAGTTCTCCACTTTTAAGGATTCATGTGAATAGATAGGGTCTACTCATATCAGCTTCTGATTCCTAGCTTCCTGATGACGTTTTTCACATCTGCAGAGTCCCTTTTGCCATACAGGGTAACTAACATAGTCACAGGTTCTGTGGCTTAGGATGTGGGTATCCTGGGAAGGGAGGCCTACCACAGAAGGAAAGAAAACATTGCTATCTTTAATGCTTGTCCCTGCTGACCTCTAAGACTAACACCTTATTTTTCTCTTTTGTTTCAAAACAACTTTCTTAAAAGAATGATCAGTAACTGTTCTATTTTTTGTTTCATTCTTAGTGTTTGATCTCTTTAATTACCATAACTTTGAATCCCATGAACATACTGACAATGTTCTTTCCAAGCTCAGCATTGACCACCTTGTCTTAAACTTGATTTTTATATCTTTGTGTGTCAATGTGCCTGCAAAAGTAGCAGGTAGGTATATATTTCTATAATAGCCGGGGAGAATGGAGCTTGGTGGCGTTGGTCAGAATATAGAACATAGCTGCTATTCCCTGTCAGATGTAACTTACCTCCTGGCCTCTTGATGACCTGCTCTTCTACTCCTGTAGAAGTGTGGCTTACTTTCCTGATCATTTACTTCCCTTACCTCGTTTGAAACTCTCTACCTTCAAACTCTTTCTCCTGAAGTTTACCTTTTTTTGCATCATGTTCTCTCTATGACACCTGCCCATCTTTCTATTTGAACATTCTTAGCTGTCTGTTCTTCCTGTTTGGGACTCCTAAGTCAGGGACTCCTTTTTTACTGGGAAATAATTCTGAGGACAACAACTTTTCCTAAAGTAACTTAAGTGCGTCACTTCTTGCCTGGTCACTCTGTTTATACAGTCTACAAAACTATAGCTGCAGAGCACTACTCTAAAGAGACTAGATATTGTGCAGGTATGGTAGCTGGCCCAGGTCTGAGTCAGGATAACCTCTGGTGGACACAACTCATCCTTCTCCCTTGTCATGTGTTATTGCTGTTTTTTTTTTTAAGTTTATTTATTTATTTTTGAGAGAAAGAGGGGTGTGAGAAGGAGAGGAGCAAAGGGAGAGAGAGAATCCAAAGTAGGCTCCATGCTATGAGTGAGGAGCTAGACAAAGGGATTGGTCACATGAACCATGAGATCATGACCTGAGCCAAAATCAAGAGTCAGACACTTAACCAACAGAGCCACCCACATGACCCTGCTTTTTTAAATTGTAGGAAATTGTACATAATATAAAATTTACCATCTTAATTTTTTCTAAATATATAGCTCAGTAGTGTTAAGTATATTGATGTTGTTGTATAACCAATTTCCAGAACTCTTTTCATCTTGCTAAACTGAAACTCTATACCCCTTAAACACTCATTATTTTTGATAGTAGCTATCCTGGGACATGAAGCCAGTAGAACTGGGATTTGCACCCACATCTTGCTTGTCTGAGCTGCATATTTTGAATGGTGATGTTCCCTTAGATCCTATGTGTCTGATGTTTTTTAGGATTCTGTTGCATTCAGTTATAAAATACTTGAATTAACCTCTATATATTTATTTTTGTTACTAAGACTTCTATCCATGGCTTCCACAGTTAGAGCAGTGATGAGAAGGAACCAAATTCTCAGCATTCTGTGGACCAGCACCTTTGTTATTCCTCTTCACTCATTGAACACATATGTATTGAGTGTTCTATGATGTGCTAGATGTGGTGCTTGGAACAGAGCAGAATAGAGAGATTAACTCATTGCTTTCATTGAATTTCTCCCCTCCCCTGCTTTATTGGGATACAATTGACAAATTATATGTATATTTAACGTATACAATGTGATGTTTTAATAGGTGCATATTATTGTGAAATAATAACCACGATTAAGGAAATTAACATTTGGTTGTTTGTGTTAAGAATATTAGAGTTATACATAATTATTTACTATAGTCATCATCTGGTCTTCATATCAGGTCTTCAGAACTTACCTTGCATTTGAAAGGCTGTACCTTTTCATCACAATCTCAATTTATCCCACCACCAATCCTTGGTAATGACCATTCTCACTATTCTGAGTTGTTGTTTTTTTCAGATTTTATACATAAATGAAATCATGAAATATTTGTCTTTCCTTTCTGTGTGTCTTTTATTTCACTTACCAGAATGTTCTTTAGTTTCATCTATGTTGTGATAAGTGGCAGAATTTCCTTCGACTTTAAGGCTGAATAGCATAATCTAGATAATGACTTATTGATCTCCCCATTGATGCTGTGCTAAAAAGTGCTTAGTCCGAAACTACTGAAGATGCCTTAATCTTTGAATGCTGTACAGACCTGGAAAAGGAGGAGGTTATTGTGTCAGGTTAAAGGTGGAGATAAAGCACACCTTTGCATAAGGGTGCTTTATCTCTACCTCTCCTTGGTATCTTTCCACTGCTGGTGGTCCATAAAGGTGTTGTCTCCTTAAAATTTTCTCTAAATGTGATGCTGTCTCTTCAAATTTATCAAATCTGAAATTAGCTCATATTTCTAATATCTTTTTCTTTCAAGGTATAATTAAATTTATTCAGTCTTCATACATTAAAGTTATTGTTTATCTTCTTTATTCAATTCACCAATAATTTATTGTTGATTTGTCTTTATTAATATCCTATATATTGAAGTCTACTGTGGAACATAACTGTGGCCAAAGTTAGGTTTATTTACCTTACTATTGCAAAGGGGACTCTAGAAAAACATCAGAAACATTTTAGTGAAGGGAGTTGGATGGACTTTTGTTGGGTTTGGGCTTGTTTTGGATGATTCTGAGGAGGTACTAGGGAAGTACGCTCTTGTTCTCAAATGCTATCAAGAAGAGAACATTAATGAGGCGCCTGGGTGGCTTAGTTGGTTAAGCTTCTGATTTTTGCTTAGGTCATGATCTTGCGGTTCGTGGGTTCGAGCCCCACGTCGGGCTCTGTGCTGACTGGCAGCTCAGAGCCTGGAGCCTGTTTCAGTCTGTGACTCCCTCTCTCTCTGACCCTCCCCTGCTCACGCTGTCTCTCTCTCTCTCCTAGAAATAAATAAAACATTAAAAAAAATTTTTTTATAAAAGAAGAGGACATTAATTACAACAGGTGAGATAAGTCAGAATAAAAAGACAAATAATGGAGGATTTCACTTATATGTGGAATCTAAAAATAGGTGAACTCATATAAACAGAGTAGAATGATGGCTGTCAGGAGCTCTTTGGGTGGTGGGTGGTAGAATTATGGAGTTGTTTTTTAAGGGTACAAACTTGCAACTAGAAGATGAGTAAGATTTGGAGATCTAATGCCAGTATAGTGAATATACCCAACAATACTATATTAGAAATTTGCAATTTGCTGAGAGACTAGATCTTATTTTTACCACACACACAAAAAGTAAAGAAAGAAACAATTATGGAACCTAATAGAGGTGTTGGCTATTCCCATGATGTGTAATCATACTGTAATACATAAATGTATCAAACTCACAGGCTGAACATCTTAAACTCAAATGATGTTATATGTCAATTATATCTCAATAAAAAACAATGGCGGTCAGTAATTGGGATTCTTAATCATTTTTATCTGAAAGGGGGAATTAAACAGTGATAGAATTATCATTGGTAAAAGAAAATAGTAACCCTTAAAGAAAGATGATATGAATCGAATGAAGGGAAACAGCTATTTGGTGGTCAAGTAGCCTAGTCAATGCCTTGCACCTAACATGATGATAGACTGAAATGAAAACATTCAATTTCCTCTTGTGAACATTGCAGTCTGTTTTTAATTGTGTTACTATCCATTTATTTTCCTCATTTACCTCATTTTCATCCCTATCTGAACATAGTCCCTCATGTGTGGACAACTGGCCATCTCACTTTTTCCTCTGCTTTCTCACTCTACCTACTCCACTCTGTCCTTCACACCTTTGCTGAATCAGTGAACACTACTTTGACCTCCTTACTCCTGCTCAAATGAGATAAGTTTCCCGTGTTTACAAGAAGAAGTCCATGTTCTTTTTCCAGTCAACCATTTCAAGCCATTTCCCCAGACCTCATCTCCTTTTCTCTATATTAGTCTTTAATTTGAATATATTATTTGCATTTTATTCTTGATGCTAGTGACTGCCTGATATGCTATATAAAAATGTATGGGGAAGTTGTGGGGGGCGGTAGATGGAATAGGTGATGGGGATTAAGGAGTGCACTTGTGGGGGCTCCTGGGTGGCTTAGTCGGTTAAGCGTCAGACTTTCGCTTAGGTCATGATCTCGCGGTTAGTGGGTTCGAGCCCCGCGTCAGGCTCTGTGCTGACTGCCAGCTCAGAGCCTGGAGCCTGTTTCAGTCTGTGACTCCCTCTCTCTCTGACCCTCCCCTGCTCACGCTTTCTCTCTCTCTCTCCTAGAAATTAATAAAAATCTTTAAAAAAAAAAAAAGGAGTGCACTTGTGATGAGCACTGGGTGATGTATGGAATTCTTAAATCACTATGTTGTACACCTGAAAATAATATAACACTATGTTAACCATACTGGAATTAAAATAAAATAAAAATAAAACAAAATAAAATAGTATTTTGAGAAATATTGAATTTTTTTTAGAGTTTATTTATTTTGAGAGAGAGACAGCACTCAAAAGAATGCAAGCAGAAAAGGGAGAAGGAGAGAATCTTAAGCAGGTTCCACACTTAGCACAGAGCCCAATGCAGGGGCTTCATCTCAAGATTGTGAGATTTTGACCTGAGTCTAAGTTAAGAGTTGGTCTTCCAATTGACTGAGCCAGCTGGGTACACCAAAATATTGAAGTTTTTTATGTCTGCTTTGGAATATATATATTTTGAGAGACAATGAGAGAAAGGGAGAAAGAGAATTTTTCTTTATTTAATCTATGTTCTTATATTCATGAAATAAATATACCCATCTAACCATTACCAAATTGAGAACATTCCTGTCTATTATTGTGCATTTCTATGATAAATTTTGAAATATTTAAGAGATATTTTCTTTTTATTGGTTGAAAAGTTGTTAGATTAAGAGTCTGGTTAGCAAAAATGTATGCAAAGTTAACAACATTTTTAGACATTTTCTCCAAGAAATCATGCTTTTGGATTTGAACCTAGTTGATTAAAGAAAATTTTTTTAAGGTTTTTATCACACCTCTTACTGCTTTCAGTTCAACCTTATCTTGAATATATAAATGTGGTATTCCTTTCCTGTTGAGGAGCATGGGACTCTAAGCAGACTCTAAACACTCTAATTGCCTTTAAGGCAATTCCTTTTCTTTAAAATGTAAATGCCACCTCTGCTACCAAAGTGAAAATATAATTAGCCACAGGCCTCATCTTTTATTTCCATGCCTTGGGAATTTCCAAAAGAAAATTACTTTAAATTTGTTATCGGTGTGCCACAGTAGATATGCTTTTATTAATATCCTTTTTTTTTTTTCTGAGGGAAATACATAAAACTCATTGCAATCATGTTGGGTTTGTTCATGTTGTCCCTGGGTTTTTGGATCTCAGTGAGGCTCTAGAACCCCCTTGAGGGGTTACTGCAGCTGAGTACCCTGCAGTTCTAACTGCTATCCAGCAAGTGGAGGTTTTGTGTTTATGCTCCTCTCATGCAAATCTCTTAGATTCTGTTTTCTAAGGAGCAAAAACTGAAAGGGTATGATGCCAGCAATGTAGCCATTACCTGACTCATGCATTTAGACTGGGCACTCAGACTATAGAACGTGGAAGCAGCGCTGTTGGTCTCCATTGATAAATTCATTCCTGAATTCTCCTATATGTTTTGTTGGTTTTTAGAATAGATTTCTCCAATATATTCTTCACCAGCAGAGAGCAAGTAGACTGCCTGTTATCTGTTGCCATGAGGTGCTGAGGAGACAGGCAATCTCTAGGGTAACTGGAAAAAATGAAGCATACACACTCTGCTCTCCTCAGGATGGTGTGCTTGCATAAGGCCATTGTATCTAGTGGTACCAGGTTATTGCACCAAGACCTTCTTCCCTCTCTTCATTGATTATCTGTGGAATGTATAATGAACAAATGGGTAACTAAAAACTTGGATATAAAGAAATATTTGTTTCTATGATCAAATAGTTTGTGCATGATTGAATCACTGATCTTTTGACTCCCAGATTAAAAAATATATATAGTACCAGCACATAGAGGGACTTTTTGTGGTAAAGGCGAGCCTCTGAGAATAGAGAGAAAAGAAACCAATATCAATGAAATATGAGGGACATTATTACTATTACTCAAGCTTAAAAGAGACAGATCTGAGAAAAGTATAAGAAATATGCTCAGTGTTGTAAGGAATATTGTATATGTCTAGTCTTGTAATTCTCAACTTTGGGCTGCATGTTAAAATTATACAGGCATTTTTTTATTCACTTACCATTGAAATAACACATACAAACCATGAGCATTTGTCTCTATTAAGTTTCATAAAGTTAATATACCCATGTAACCATTACCAAACTCAGAAACAGAACATTCCTATCTATTAGAAGCCCTCATGTTCTTCCTAGTCATTACTGCTCTATAAAAGTAACCCCTGCCTGATGTTGAATGCTGTAAAAATATTTTTGCTTATTTTTGAAATGTATATCTGTGAAATAAATAATACCATTTAATGTTCTTTTGTGTCTGTTTTTCCTTTTCCTCCTCAACACTAGGTTTGTAAGAGTCTGCAAGTAGCAGTAATGCATTCATTCTCATTATTGTCAAATGCTTCATATATGAATATGCCAACATTTATTTATCTCTTTTATTGGTGGGCATTTGGGTTGATTGAAGTTTAGGATATTGCAAATAGTGCTGCCCTAAATATGGCTACAAATGTTTTGGTGAACATATGTAAATATTTTGTTGGGCATACATCCAAAGTGGAATTCTGGACCATGGTATATGCGTGTGTTCAGTTTAGTTTATACAACCACTCATGTTTCCAATAGTGATACCAAACTATACTCAGCTTCTAGTTGTTCCACATTCTTTGCCCATCTAGGAACTTTAAAAAATGCCAATACCCAAAGTTTACTAAAACTCTACCTCAGAACAATGAAATTACAGAGTTTCTGAGGGTAAGACAACTGGTGTGTGTGTGTGTTACATATATATTACACACACATATATTACATATATATTATATATGTGTGTATATGTGTGTGTGTGTGTGTGTGTGTGTATATATATATATATATATATATATTTTTTTTTTACTCTTCCCAGATGGCACTATGACACTAATGTCACCAGAGAAAAGAAATAAAAAAAATCATCATTCAGATGAACTATCTAGGGTATGAAGCAATAAATGCTTTGCTCAAACCACCAAGACAGTGACAAGTCCAGGGCTGGATGCCAAGTATCCTGACTCCTGATCCAGGCCTTCTTTGCACTGCCAGTCTCATCTGGAGGTACTTCTTTATATTTTCGTTCCTATACTGTGAAAGTGAACTTTGAGTTATCCTATACAATTAGAGCTGTCTAGTTTACCAAGGAGTTTTTCAGACTTTGTGAAGTAGGTAGAGCATGTATGAAGGACTGGCTACAGAACATGTGGGATCCAGTACAAAATGAAAAGGTGAGCTTCTTTGTTCAAAAAACTAATGATAAATTTCAAAACCATATCAGCAGAGCATTAAACCAAACATGGGCCCTTTTAAGACTGCTCTCTGTGTTATTGCACACCCATGAAACTGGCCCTGCAGGTACTATCATTTGCAAGTTACAGATGAAAAAGTAAGGCTCATGACTTGGTTAATGGTCAATAATAGAGACAGGCCTGATGATGCTTACTTTGTCTTTCTGATCTACAGGATGGGGATGTACCTTTTTTCAGGGATTTTCCAAGATAAAATGAATAAAAATGATACAGACTAAATATAAAATGCTCACAAGAAGAGAGCATTTGTTTTTTAACTAAGGACAATGGAGGTTCACTTAGCACAAATAAAGAATGAATTTTGAGAAAATGAGATCCAATTAACTGCTGTTAAACCTACCATGCATTAGCAATCCTTGGACATTTCTTTTGCGTTTTTTGAAACATTTGGTTGATACACTCTATCCAGATGTTTGGATCCTCTCAGTAGGTGCCTTCATAAGTCGTATGTTGAGGTGGTGGATGAAACAGATGGAAATAACTACTCTTCTTTTGGGGGTAAAATCTTCTAATATATGGAAATATGATGGGACTATCAAATGAGCATGGAATTGGAAAAATATTTTAAGGAGTGACTCTAAATTCTACGATAAAGTAGGAATAATGAAAACCTGCCCTGACATCTCCAAGAAAGCCCTCCCTGCCATCCCCCCAAGTTATTTTTATAAGCCTTTGAGTAACTCGCTTATTTAGAGATACTTGTGAAGGACAAGAGCTAATATGTAACTATACTTTTTTTCTTTAAAATGGTAGAATTTTTTCTTTATGAATGGCTTCAGTTGAGTTAGTTTGTCTCCTGAAGACATGCAAAACCATTTCTGACTTCTGAGTATGGCTCATCTCCCACACTAAGACCTTCTATCACACAAAAGTGAGGACTGAGGAGTCAGAATTAAGGACTCAAGACTAGAGTCACCAGATAATTTATTTAAGGGGTCTAAAGCCCTTAAAGACATCATTTATACTGTTTATGTGCATTTCCCCATTGTAAAATGGGATTCTATGGGCTGAATTGTGCCTTCCCCAACCCTAAATGTATATGTTGAGGTCCTAACCCCAGATATATAAGACTGTGACTATATTTGAAGATGCGACATTTAAAGAGATAGGTCAGGTTAAATGAGGATATTAAGGAAGCCCTAATCCAATATGATTGGTGACCTTATGAAAAGAGATTGGAACACGGGGACACACAAAGAAAAGACCATGTGAAAACTGAAGGAGAAGATAGGCATCTACAACCCAAGGAAAAGTCCTCAGAATACATCAACCCTACTGACACCTTGATATCCGACTTCTAGCCTCTAGAATTGGTGAGAAAATAAGTTTCTGTTGTTTAAGCCACTCATTCTGTGGTATTTTGTTACAAAAGTCCTAGCAAACTGATGCAGGGGATAATATAATAACAGGGACTTCAAAGGTTGAATTATGGAATGAATAAGACTGACACGTTGGTTAAGTGTGGAGCATAGAGTGAATGTTAGTCCTATAGCCACCAACTTACATTTGTCTCTCTACAGCATATGGTCTATTGGTCTCCCTTACCTCCTTTTTCATTACACTCTCCAATTTTTGCCTTCAGCATGGAACATGACTCCTAAAGAAAATAAGGTTTAATTCAAAAATGAAAGAGCTATACTGTTGGGTATTTCTCCAATTGTATTAGTTTGTTTACTTACCAACTTCTATTTTAAATCTAAATAAGAAGCCTCAAGTGTCTCTTTACTTGCTGAGAGGTCAGATGTAAAGTAGGTACCTAGTTGTAAATGTGCTCCTGGATCTAGTGAGTCTCAACTGAGTTACAGCTGTTCCTACCCACTCCCCACTCTTGTCATTCGTACTAAAACAGAAATTTGAGAAAGAAGACAGATTAATGTTTTTAAGGGTACCCCCCTATAGCTTTTGCTGAAGAACCATTTTTCTTGTTTGCTATCCTTAATAAAAGTTCTCATTTTATTCAATAGACTCTGCTAATAGTACCTTGAGAATAGCTAGTATTTATATAGCAGAGTTTCCCTGGAAGCTCAAAGCACTATATAAATATTGTCTCATTAAAAACTCATACATCCCCATGAATTAGGTTGGTGGCTGCTGCAATTTCCCTGACGTGCAGATGGAGAAACAGAGGGTGAGAGACTTTTGCAAATTCAGCAAAGCTGGGAGAGAAATACAGAAAAACATTGCTTTCTGACATTTGGTGAAAAAAGCTCGAGCCAATTACCCAGCTTTTCTCAAAGTGAGAGGCATTAAGCATAAAGTCACAAGCCTGTGTTTTGATGAGTAATTAAACATTATAAAGGATCATTGCTTTTCTTTGGGGACTGGGGACATGTTTGAGTGGGTGGAGGGATGCACTGAGAAGTACCTGTTAAGTCCTAAAAGTAGAATGTGACTCTTCTGGCTTTTTTTTTGATTGTTCATCTCGCCATGGAGCACTGCTGGTTTATTCAGGTCACTTTTGTTATTCTCATTTCTGACTGAATGTCTTCAGTAATCCTTGAACAACAGTGCTTATAACAAAGTCTCACCACAGCCTTTCTATTTTCTCATTACTCTGTTCCAATGTAGTCAGCAATCTCCTGATTCACGGGTGTAATCCTGCATCTATTTTCCATTCTTGTAGTGCATTGGTCTTCCTTTGTCTTTATTTCCTCTTCTGCAAATCCTGCATGGGTTAGTTACATGACTACAAAAACTAATAAATAGGCTTATCAAATTAATAGATAATAAAAATTGCTTAATAAAGTCTACAAATTAACAACACAGAATATCATTATGGCTGTACAATTAAGCAATTGAAAACAGGGTAAGCAGGAAAGACCCGTTGGTTTAAGGTTTCTTCTGCCCCAGAAAATAACTGGTTAATGGGAATAACAGTGGAGATGGTAATGCAAAAGCAGTCCAAAGCTGAGAAAGAAGCCAGAGGGGATCCAAGACCCTGCAGGTGGATTTCCCGCTTGCTAGTCAAGGCTGAATTGAAATTGTGACTACAGGACTGACCGGTTTTTATTGTAATATTTAGCTCCTAAAATCTGGTGAACAGCTTCTCCACTGGTTCAGATAATGCCTATTGCTGAACATCTGCAGTTAGAGAAAGGGCTATTACTTTTGGCTGAAAGCTTTCTGATGGAAGATACTCCATTAGAAAAGCAGCAGTAGCCTTTACCTGCAGTGAAGTGGGGATACACCACAGATTTTTAATTCAGCATTTTCACAACACAGCACATTCAGATGTACTTCGCTTAATTGTTTCTTGAAAGGTTTTGAGATTTGTGTCATGGATGGAAGTGTTTCTAAGGTTTTTGTTCCCAACAACATAAAAATACATCTCCCTCTGCCTTTTCTTATAAATTACAAAAGACTAATTTTTTTGTTCTGTCATCAGACTCAAGACTATAGAAGTATCCTTTCCTTTTAAGTTTTTTTTTTTCAGAAAACAAGATTATTAACTCCCTATATGGCTTTTTGAAAAAAAGAATAAAATAAGAGGTTTTATTTTCTAACAGCTATGACTGCATTTCTGAAGAAATGAATAAAGGAATTTGTTAGAAATTGCAAATATCATACACTGCTTAATTGAGCAAGTGCTAACCTTTTGCATGTAAGCAAAATATTATCTGCAACTAGCTTTATTTTATTTTTTAATTTTTTAAAATTTATTTCTAGGAGAGAGAGAGACAGCGTGAGCAGGGGAGGGTCAGAGAGAGAGGCAGTCACAGACTGAAACAGGCTCCAGGCTCTGAGCTGGCAGTCAGCACAGAGCCCGACGCGGGGCTCAAACCCACGAACCGCGAGATCATGACCCAAGCGGAAGTCGGACGCTTAACCGACTAAGCCACCCAGGTGCCCCTGTCTGCAACTAGCTTTAAAAAGACACAAGTCAGAAACTGTATATTGTTATAATTCCAAGAAAATTTTTACAGGAAAAATATTATGCATAAATGTCAAAATTTATTCCACATATTACATGTTAAAAATAATATTATAGCTAATTCTTGATGATAACATATTTTAAATCTTAAAAATCCCTAGTTACTTCATTCTCAGGTTTTTACCCAATTTGTTCAAAGACATCTCTTGTCAGGCAATGACATCTCTCCCTATCAATGATCTTTTTTCTTTTTACAAAAAAATATTAATAATTTTGCACTGCTTGCAAAAGTAGGGTAGTGACAGATTTGAAAAAAATCTAGAAAAGAGATCCAGAGTGGCCAGTACCACTGTACATTTGAGGAACCCGAAACAGGAAAGTGAGGCACCTGGCCTAACTGGTTCATAGGTCCACCCGGTGTTCTAGAGGAGTAATCCCATCCATTAAGGTTCTGCCAGATAGATGTGCTGAGAGAAAGGGGCAGGAGAATTAAGGCTTGGGAGTGTGAAGCAGCTCGGTAAACCGTTGTTGCTATTAGCAGTGAACCGGCCTTTCTCAGCATCAGAAGGTTCCCATAACCTAATAGCTCATCCTTTGGCGGCCCATACTATATGCTAGGAATTGTTCTAAGCACTTCATAAAATTAAATCTTTTAATCTAATGATGAGAATGGGTCCTCATTTCTTTTCATTGTCACTCACTTTGTATACATATACCCATAAAGACATGTGCATATTTATTATACACATACATGTATATATTAGCTTTTGGTTTTTACTAAAATAATGCATGTGTATTATATGTATATATTTGATAATATATGTATATATTATGGTGTATGCATATATTAACTTCTGATTTTTTTTTTTAAATCAAGGACACTTAAATCCCATGTTCTTTGGCAGCCCTTTTCTGTGTAACTCACAGTGGTTGCTCCTGCAATACCACTGATAGAAGGACTCAGCAAACCCTGGCCTTTTATAGACCTGCTGGGATTTTTGTGCCTGTCACCCTCCTGCATTCTCAACTGTTTGAAGGTGGGGATAATTTTTTTTTTTTTTTTACAAATAGTTTATTGTCAAATTAGTTTCCACATAACACTCAGTGCTCATCCCCACAAGTACCCTCCTCCATGCCCATCTCTCCTCCCTGCCACATCCATCAGTCCTCAGTTTTTGTCAGCATTCAAGAGTCTCTCATGGTTTGCCTCTCTCCCTTTCCCCCACCATTTCCCCCCTTCTTCTCCCCCTTGGTCCTCCGTCAAGTTCCTCCTAATCCTCCTATACGTGCAAACATATGATATTTGTCCTTCTGTGCCTGACTTATTTCGCTCAGCATAACACCCTCAAGGTCCATCCATGTTGCTACACATGGCCAGATTTCATTGTTTCTCATTGCCATGTAGTATTCCATGGTATAGATAAACCACATCTTCTTGATCCATTCATCTGTTGATGGACACTTAGGCTCTTTCCACGTTTTAGCTATTGTGGAGAGTGCTGCTATGAACATTGGGGTACGTGTGCTCCTATGCCTCAGCATTTCTGTATCCCTTGGGTAAATTCCTAGCAGTGCTATTGCTGGGTCCTAGAGGGGTTCTATTGTTAGTTTCCTTAGGAACCTCCACACTGTTTTCCAGAGGGGCTGCACCAGTTTACATTCCCACCAAGAGTGTAGGAGGGTGCCCATTTCTCCACATCCTCGCCAGCATCTAGAGTTCTCTGATTTGCTCATTTTAGCCACTCTGACTGGCGTGAGGTATCTCAGTGTGGTTTTGATTTGTATTTCCCTGATGAGGAGGGATGCTGAGCATCGTTTCATGTGTCTGTTGGAAGGTGGGGATAATTTTTGACACATTTTGGTATGCCAGGAAGCTCTCACAGACCTGGCACAGAGTTTGCTGTGGAGTTAGAACCTGACTGGCACCTTGAAGAAAGAGTGGAATTGTGGTTGGCAGTGTTTAATGGAATTATTTATTTCCAAGATCACATGCTATATTTGCTCTGTCAAATCAAAGTCTCTTCTCAAGACTAAAATTCCAATCAACCGAATGTATAAATATAGCTAGAAACTGGAAAATGAGATTATACAGATAATTAGACATTTATTCAGAGAGTAAATGGCTGTACTCTTTTCCTCATGCAACTGGCTTTACTCATCTTTATTTACAATTTAAAACTAACTTATATGGCTTTTATAAAAATATTACTTATTTTCTTTACTTGTAACTTTAAAAAGTGAATCTTACTGAGTTCAGTATTATCATTGATGACTGAATCAGTTGAACCAAAAGGACTTTGAGTATCCCAGATATGTTAAATGGTTGGGTTTAGAGTCACACATTAAGTTGGCAGCAGAACCAAACACTGACTTAGAGTATAGATTTTAGTCAATAAAGATTCAGGCCTATTGACCATCTTGCTCAAATTAAAAATTCAGTAAATATTTGTTGCGTGAATGGATTATTCTGATGGAGCACTGACTGATAACAATAAAAACTGGTTTAAATAATGGGTGTGTCCACAGTGGTGCATATTGACTAAAGGTCAGCTCTGGGAGCTATGAAGCTAATGAACCACTGGGATGGCATCAAGAAGAGCAGATACCCAGTACTTAGGGTTCATTTAATTCAACCCTCTTTTTTTCTAGATGGGTCCCAACCCATACATTCAAATTAAGAAATGGAAATTAGGTTATTAGTTCCTGGTGGTCAGGGCTTTCCACTATATCATGTCTAAATGTGGATATAAATGAAGTGAGATTATATTAAAAAGACAGACTAATTTGGTTTGTTATCACCAAATGGCTGGAAAATGAGGCTGAGGCAAGTTAGTCCTATAGGTAGAATAATGGAAGTTTAACTAAAACATGGGCAGAGACAGGAATGAAGTTGAAACTCAAATGAGAAAGAAGTCAGGAAGTTTTAGAAGTCATGGAAGTATATAACTAAAATCCATCATTTAATAGATAAATGAATCTCTAAAACGTTTCCTAGAATGTTTTACTTGGGGTTCAAACTAAGACTAAGGAAGAATAGTTGTAGTTGACTTGCCAGGGAGTATTTTCAATCGTATTCTTTGGTTTCAACCTTCTACTATCTCTGTAGAATCCCAATTCACTGAGGCCTAGAATAGCAGAGTCCTTAACAATGAGATAAAAGACATTCTCTGAAGAAAATATGATACATAAATATTTTTCTTCTTAGTTTTGAAATGCTAACATGCAAAGAGAAAGAGGATGGATTGAGCACCTCTACTCAATTATGAGCCAGAGTAATCCGCCTAGGAAGTCAGTTCTTTGCTACTTTATCACTGCAAAAAGTCAATAAATGATGCATAAAAGTTAATACACCTGGAAGTAATGGTATACTGTTTTCTAAGATTACCAGTATTACAATAGAAACAGAGAAAATTAGCAGAATTAAAATGGTTTCCCCTTTGACAACAGGAATAGGGGATATAAAAAAGCATGACAATTACTTATTGCCCTTTAAAATAAGGCTTTTTCTACTAGTTTTTGTTTGAGGGGTTTACACAGATTAATAAATATTTTTAATTTTTTTTTAATGTTTTTTTATTTATTTCTAGGAGAGAGAGAGAGAGACAGCGTGAGCAGGGGAGAGTCAGAGAGAGAGGGAGTCACAGACTGAAGCAGGCTCCAGGCTCTGAGCTGGCAGTCAGCACAGAGCCCGACGCGGGGCTCGAACCCACGAACTGCGAGATCATGACCTAAGCGAAAGTCGGATGCTTAACCGACTAAGCCACCCAGGCGCCCCAAATATTTTTAATATCAAAAATAATTTCTTTCCAGAGTGAATGCCCTGCTAGGAGCCAGAAATTTGAATGAAATGGGAGGACATGTTCAAGGACATGCCAATAGCCCCCAGTCTTGGTTTTAATGAATGGGAGTTGTTCAGTCAAATGAAGATATGTTTCACTTTCCAAGTGCCTTTCATTTCTCTCTAGAGCTATTTAGTGATTCATCCCTACATTAAGGATTTAGTAGAGGTAAATGTAAGGAGTGAAAAATTCTGTAATGTACCAAAAGCCAAATCTGAATGCTTTTTTAGTCTCTGTTTGATCCTGACTATATTACTATTCCCTCAGTTGGTGTAAATAATGACACAAAGACATCTGCAAACTTCTTAATATTCTACTAAGTAAACACAGCTATATAATACACATCTAAACATTGATTGAATTTCCCTGAGAAGGAAAAGCATCTGATACATTTCTTACCTTTTTGAATCTTCCATTTTAGGCATTCTGGGTATGTCTCTTGGTCAGTTTGCCTGAATTGTAAATAATATGAATGTGTATACCCGTTGACTGCCCAGGACACAATAATATTATTGATCATCTCCACTTTCACACCTATGTAATTATCACAGAAATGATCAGACTTTCTGAAATCTGAGCCATATGCCATCAGCACATAAATCAAATCTGAAGCTCAGTGAAAGGATGAGTGGTTCTAAGCACAGAGATAGGATGCTGAGTTGCTTTTGCCCCATTACTCCTTGTGAACTCTAGGGAGGAATACCTTTCCTGTGAATCCCTTAATTGGCTGTATTCCAAGAAGCTACAGCTATGGTTTGACATTCACTCACTGTTAGTGGAAGGCAGTGTGATTTAGACAAAGGAGAAAGCTGACAGCCTCACTCTGAAGTGTATGAATATTTAAAACATTGTTAGTGTTGCACATGACTGGTAAACAGTGATTTGTCATGCTTAGACTGAATGAATTTTGCATTTATTTTGCTTTTGTCTTTTGAATTACTAAATAAAGGGTAAAAACAGTTCTTTAACCTCATAAGCATATCATTTCCACTATAAAACTACCTGTACCTTGTTTTAGTCAATTGACACAAATTAATAATTTATACCTGAGAAGGACTGCATATAAATCCTTAATCTCTAATTTTATATTATACTTTCCAGATGCATGAGCTGAAGTTATAATAATGAAGTCTTCTATTTCCTAATTGTGGGGCCTTTTACAGATAATCTACCCATATTGGCTCTTTATTTCCTCTGCTCTAGAGGAAGGCTTGGGTCAAAATAGAATGAATGTTTTATTTGAACAGCACCTTGTTATCAAGGCAGGCCTTAAAAACCTTAAAATAATTAGTTATTCAATGTTTAGAGCTCAGATAGGGGGGTTCCTAATAATAATTTATGCTTTTGGTTCCTTTTGATATCTAGCCACACTGGGACCAATAATCATTCATAGGCCAGAAGCTACTGAGTCATTTAGATGTGGCATGTGCTCTTAAGTGTGCTACATTCCTGCTGCCCCTTATTCGATTGCAAACACTGAGGCATAATGATAGTTGCCATTTATGCAGCCCTTGCACTGCTGTTTTCCTACAGCTGACTTGCCTTGCTCATTTATATTCCTTGTCTGGTCCTGTGAGCATGTGTTTGCAACCTCTGGAGACTAATTTCTAAAAATTCTATGATTCATGACTTTATTTCTCAACAAAGGTCAGGAATAATTTAACTACACAACAAGAAATTTTGTTAAGTCATAAGCCGTTTTTCTTAAATTCCTAAAAGATATTTTTGCATGGTTCCCAATAACCGTATATGAAAAAGGATCTTATTTTGCTGGCATTGACTGGAGTCTGCCTAGGTCCTAGAAATTGCCCTTAGTTAATTGCTACATGAATTTCTCCAACATAGGTACTTACTTTAACAAGTCAGCAAGAAGAGTCTATCTCTCCAGTTATTAAAATTGGAGTCTTACAGGGGCGCCTGGGTGGCTTAGTCGGTTAAGCGTCCGACTTTTGCTTAGGTCATGATCTCGCGTTCCTGGGTTCGGGCCCTGCGTTGGGCTCTGGGCTGACTGCCAGCTCAGAGCCTGGAGCCTGTTTCAGTCTGTGACTCCCTCTCTCTCTGACCCTCCCCTGCTCATGTTGTCTCTCTCTCTCTCCTAGAAATAAATAAAAACCTTAAAAAAAATTTAAAAAAAATAAATAAAATTGGAGTCTTACAAAATCTAACCTAATGATGGGAGTGACTAGCTATCACCTTTGTATATTCTATTGATTAGAAGCAAGTCACAGATCCCACTTGCACTAAGGTAATTGCACAAAGGTGGGAATCACTGGAGGTTCCTCTAGGTCCTGCCACAAATATATTTTCTACTGCAATAAACATTTATTCAGCCCTTAACACATTCATACTTCATTCAATCAATGAAAAAAGAAAGAACACTAAAGTGATGTGTTTTAAAAAATAGAAACTTAAAGTCTAACATGAAAGTCAACAAGTTTATAATACTATTTATGCTCTAGAAAGTATTTAAGATATCTTCAGAATGTTCTTCTGAATCTCTTGAATTAAAATTTGTGTGTTAGACTATATTTTGTTAAGACAGTGAACTAAAAATTTCAACAAATTATTTAAAATATATCAGGTTCTTTTGCTTAGCTCTCACCAGCAAAATGAATTTGATGATTAATGTAGATTGTGGCTTCCATTTTTCACCTCATCTTTTATAATATAAATATGATAAAAATAGGTGAAGTAAAAAGCAGTCCAGGCCAGGAATGGAAGAGGTGTTCCATACGTGTTTTTAAATATACTTGCTTATCTTCTTCCTTACGAAATAGGAAGCTATCAATGGAGGATGGATGTTAGAAATCCTGAATAAATTATTTGTAAGTACTTTAACATCACACTGAGTTTCTCAAGGTGGATTGTCTATGGAAAAGATACTAAACCATGTATCAAAATAAGACCTGTCTTTATGTTTTACTTGAGCTCACTAGTGCCTAACATGTTTTACCCTGTCCCCATCTACTCCCCAGATCTCTGAGAGAAAAAAAATTCAGATTTCAAGTCCTGACACAAATTTCTACAAATCAGATCACAGTCAAGTAATTTAATTGCAGCAACTCCTAAAAGATGCAAATATGTGGAATATATATATATATAACATATATATATAATATAATATAATTAATATTATATATTATATATATATTGCCTTGCTCATTTATATATATATTATATATAAATGATATATATAAATGATATATATATAATATATAATATATAATTAGAGACTATATATATATATATATATATATATATATATAGTCTCTAATTAATGTGATTGATTCCAAAATTTCTCTGGGACTAATGAGATTTTTGATCACTGCAGAGTCAGCATGTAGCACTTAATTAAGAGAAAGAAAAGTGCTTTTATACCAAGGAAAAAAGTGGATTGTTCACATTTAGTGCTTATACACTGAAATTTGCCCTGTAAATATTTATCTCAGAGACAAACATATATAAATTCTAGTTCCTGTCAATATATGTATATATATAAATAGCAAAATTAAGACTGTTAATGGATGAGCCGCTATTCCCTATTGGAAATAAGGCTGTATAGCATGAGCCCAGGTTTTTGCTCTTTCTCAGAGGAAAACATGACTGTGTTGGTCTTTTTTTTTCTTAATACCTATTTTGTGGATCAGAGATTCCAATCTAAATTATTTGGTCAAATCAGCTTTCAACATGCATTGTTGCCAGCCTGCTCTATTTGGTTTCAAGGTGCTACTCATTTTTACTGAGTTTAAAGAAAAAAATTGCTCAGTTTAGCTTATTTTTCTCTTCATTATTGCAAGCTGCAGGATATTGAGATTAGATGACTAAATGAGCTTTATCCCCATTTTATAAAGAAAAACAAGACTTAGGATGTTAAGTCCTACCTAGTGACTCCTGATGGCTATGGTGTTTGGGATGAATAAATAGAGGCATGAATATAAATGTGTTGATTATGACAATGAAGGAATCAGAATCTCTTTTATTACATCAGATATGCTATTTGCACACACATGTGAATATAGTAGATGAATATTATAGATATGCATTTTACATTTGCAGCTGGGAAAATACTGTATGTAAATAAGGCCATACATATGCACTCCATTCCCAATCACCTAGGAGCTGATTGAATATTCTGAGTTCAGGCTTCTCCTCCAGTCATTTCATCAGATAAAGAACTCCATCAGGCAGCTGCTTCATTTGCAAATATCTACTTATTTAAATTTTTAAAGCTTTTAATTATTTTTGAGAGACAGAGAGAGACAGAGCATGAATGGGGGAGGAGCAGAGAAAGGGATACACAGAATCTGAAGCAAGCTCCAGGCTCTGAGCTGTCAGCACAGATCCTGACATGGAGCTTGAACCCACTGACCGTGTAATCATGACCTGAGCCCAAGTCGGACGCTTAACCTAGTGAGCCACCCAGGCGCCCCACAAACATCTACTTATTTAAAATTCCCCATTGGCATGCCTGGGTGGCTCAGTTGGTTGAGTGTCCGACTCTTCATTTTGGCTCAGGTTGAGACTGGGCGGTTTCTGAGTTCAAACCCCATGTTGAAGGACCCTACTTGGAATTCTCTTTTTCCCTCTCTCTCTCTCTTTCTCTCTGAAAAAAGAAATGCCCCATTAAACTTTCTTGGGCCTACATTGTGAAATAATGAGGTGTCAATAACTTCAGAATAATCCTCTGAATATTTTTGTCCCTTTTGGTCATTAGTGTCAAATGAATTGCGTTGAGTGTGAGCATATTGTAGATAATACTGGTTTTAAGCTAAATTTCAAGGATATAATGACTGTCTTTGGAGAGTTTTTCATTCTGGAAGTATTTTCATAATGCCAAAAGGGTTTTTTAATGGTTAGTTTTTTGTCTGATTCATTTCTCAGCATGCTACAACATCCAGGATTTTAAAGTATGTTATAAAGATAAGAATGAGGCAGAAAATCCTGAAAGGCAGCATTAGTGAACTTTGTGTGTAAGTGAATAGATTAGCCAGAAACTTGGAATAGAAAAAGTTTCATTTAGTCTAGGCCGGGTCAGTCTCCAAAGTGAAAGTGCACTTATGTCGTTTGTTTGCATGGGAGATTCACTTCTGACAATAGTGTAATAATTTGCTTGTGGCACAACCTTATGCTTTATAATCAAGTGGGTTGAGTTAAATTGCTTAGTTTTTATTAATGTGAGACTCTATGCTATGTCCTGTGGATTAAAACCTGGCTAATATACAACTTTTGCTCTTCTGAAGTTCACAGGCTGGAGCATCTTACTTTTAAAAATGTAAGCCAATAAATATACAATTAATAGAAATCTGTAAAAGGCACTAACTGGGCACTAAGTGTGAAAGTCAACTTAACTGAGCTGTTAGTTTGGAAAAATGAATGTGAAGTCTCAGAAAAAGAGTAGGTCAACACAATAATTATCATAATAACTGTCTTGGGTGGAGTTCCTAAGAAGCAGAGCCCAAGAAGGGTGATTTATTGAGGGTACTCTCTGAAGAAACCTGGAAGACAGGTGAGAGAAGCAAAGTAAGGCAGGGGAGTAGCCAGGTAAAGGTCAAGTCTCACCCTTATCCTGCAGGGAATTCTAGGTATAATTGACACCACAGAGTTGTTACCTTTTGGGGTGGGGCAGGTCTTTTTATCCACTATCAGTCAAAATTGGCTGAAGGATGTAACATTTCTGGGTGAGTTGGCTTCTGTCCCATAAAGGCACTTTCCAGGAGAGGTACAGCCATGAGCTATTTGCCACTCACTGTGACAGCTCCTGGAGGTTGGATGGCTGCACGGACCTGCCGTAGCAATTACCAACGTTTATTACATGTTTAAGGGTCCAACAATCTTAAAAGAATTTTATATATCTGACATGTGTTAATTCTATGGGGAATATAATAACATTTCTCCACTTGAAACTTAAGAGACCTAAAGCACAAATTAGGTGAACTAATTGAGGTCATGCAGGAGGAAAGTGTAGAATGATGATTTGGAGACAGTCTGATTTTGAAGTAGAGATAAACCACCCTAATTTTCTGCTACTTGGCTGTAGTGAGTAATGTTATTTGAAACATAAACAAGTAGCAACAAAATTGGTTGTAATATTTTTCTCATTTCTTCATAGAAATAATTGCCTATGTTGTGATTAAATTGCCAGCTATTCTACAGGAACTGAAGTTTTACTGAGCCTTCTAGGAAAATACCTTTCTGATAATATCCCAGTAGCAATATCAGCTCCTGGATATTGACTCTAGCTCCTGGATATTGACTCTTGGCATTTTCTGGGAAAGACCACATTCACATCTTCAGACATTTTTTTTCCCCCAGGCTGGCCATATTTCCTCTCATTTTCTGTATTCTAGCCTCATGTTTGCTTTGTGAGTGCATAATGCTACCTCCTGTCATGGGATCTTTGCACAAGCTCTTCCCTGTAACTGGGATGTGATTTCTGACAACCCCTTCCTGCCCCCGGCTATGTGGTTACTCATCTCCTCATGATCCTTCAGATCTGATGGATTAGGCTTTATTTACTTTACTTCCTGCCTCCTTGTCTGGGCCAGCTTCTACCTCATTTCATGTTTATACATATATTGGTGGGGTTGTTTAATGCCTTCCTCTTCTCTTTACTGTCTGTAAGTTCCATGAGGGTAGGAACTGTGTTTGCTTCCCTCTCTGTTAGACCCAGTACAGTGCCTGGCACACTGTGGATACTCAATAGATATAGGTTAATAAATGAATAGGTGATGGTAAGAATATGTACTGTCCTCTCCTAGATTTCTCCCTACTGACCAGTGACAGGCTTGTATCTCTGCCCAGAACTTTCTGTGATCTAAAGTTGGGATTATCTCAAGGACCTTTATCCAAAAAACAGGCACGTTTTTCTCCATGTCTGGAAACTCTCAGTGTGATACAGCTAGTAGCAACCAAGCTTGGAGTTGCTGTAGGGACACTCTCTCCTCACCCTTTATCAATGATGCAATAAAATTTTGAATTAGACCTATTTAGGGAATAAGGACCCAGTAAAGGCTGCTATCATATCTCCTACTGTAAGAGTCTAATGTGGAAGCATTTGGATTTTCTCAAGCCTTCTCTGTTTCAAAGTCCCTCTCTTTATAGTAGTCAGATCCATTAAAAACATATCCATTTAGGAGTATGAATATTTACACTGATATTTTAGTAAAATACCTTAAAATAAAGAAGACGGGTGTTTGATACTTTTAAATAATGCATCCTATTTATGAATAATTTTTTCTGTTGGTATGTATTCTTATTAGCAACAACTTTAAAAAAATCAAGACAAATTCACAATGAGTAACTCTCACTAGGATTTGAAAAAGGAAGCATGAATGCATTCGCACCTGTGTTTTTCTTTTTTTCCTGGTTTTCAATTATATTCTCAGATTGATTTTTCTGTTGTACACACTAGTTTAAAAGTAGAAATGTTAAGATGATTAATACTTCAGCTCTCTGCATTTTCCCTGTTATTTTACTGGCATAAAGAAGGTGCATCTGTGACTTGAAATGATAATTTGGAGGAGGGTTTATTATAAAAAGGGACTATGCATTTATTAGCTTATTCATTTTTGAGAATTTATTGTACATTAAATAAAATTTGTTATTATCTATTATTTAAACAACTGAATACTCTTTTGGAATTGTATCCAGGTTTTGCCAAAGAAAACACAAAGGTGTTCATTATTCTTAGAATATTCTTGTGTGGTTTGGACTTTATGGCCCAGCAGGTCATTTACATCTGTTCCCTGAGCAACTTAACTGAATATTGAATTGGGGCCAGCTCTGGTAGGAAACACTCCAGTTTTTAAACTGTAAAGAAAAACTGAATATAATAGTGGATAAAAGAATAAAGCTTGGCCTGTCAAATTGCAGTTGGGATACTTCACATAATGAAATAGCTTATGTTAGTATCTAAATATTTAAGATGGAATGCCCCACATTTGGTATTTATTTACCTGAAAATTCTCTTAGCTCAACAATATGATCCAAAATAATAGTATTTTATATTTTAATAGATTATCATTATACTTACAATTTCCATCTACATTTAGAGAGAAAACAAATATCTAAAATTGGAAACTTGGAATAGATCTCTTTTATAGTTTACCACATATTCATTCCACAAAGAATTCCAAGAATTGCCTTTATGATAAGTCAGATGACCATATAGTTTGCTGGTCAAACTGAAACAATTTTGAAAGTGGAAGATGGTGTTCAACAAAATATGCCAGGACAAAAAGTAGAACCATTTCAGATAAATCTGGATGTATAACCACCTTGGGAGTGAGTAAACTCAGGTCTTTGGCCACTTCTGTTTCCATGCTTGTGAAAGCACATGCATCAGAAACTATTACTTTTTATTTAAATTTGTATTAAGGTAATAATTTAAAATAACCTTGTTAATGAGTCTTTGGATATATTTATGAACAAAGACATATAAACCCATAAAGAAAGATAGGCCCATTTATTAATGCAATCTATAATTTATCCAAGAAATATTAATGGAGTATCTTCTATGTTCTAGGCAGTGTGCTAGGTTTGGGGATACTGTGAGGGGAAAACATGGGGAAATGTCCTTGCTTTTGTGCACATTGTTTTCTAGTGTATGGAGTGGACACTAGCACAATGACACAACTTACTGTAAATTTAAAGTGTGTTACAAAGGAGATATACATGGGACTACAGGGAAATATGAAATGGGAGTGCCTGGATGGCTCAGTTAAGTGTCTGACTTGATTTCAGCTCAGGTCGTGATCTCATGGTTCATGAGATTGAGCCCCAAGTTGGGCTCTGTGCTGATATCACAGAGCCTACTTGGGATTCTCTCCTTCTCTCTCTGACCCTTCCTGATTGTTCTCTCTCTCTTTCTTTCAAAATGAATAAATAAACTTTGAAATATATGTATGAAACAGGGTTTAGACTCTGTGAAAGATCCCAGATAAGCATTTCTGAGAAAGTGACAGTTACAATGAGATTTAAACAGTGAGAAGAGCTAAATAGTTATAATGATTGTATAGGCCAGATGGGGCAGTTTTCTTAAGACTGGATACTAGCTCTCATCAGTGTAGATATACCCAAGGAATATTGGTGGATACATCCTTTTTTTTTTTTTTTAATCTTTATTTATTTTTGAAAGACAGAGTGTGAGCAAGGGAGGGGCAGAGAGAGAAGGAGGCACAGAATCCAAAGCAGGCTCCAAGTTCTGAGCTGTCAGCACAGAGCTCAACAAGGGGCTATAATTCATGAACCGCTAGATCATGACCTGAGCCAAAGTCAGCTGCTTAACTGACTGAGCCACCCAGGTGCCCCTAGTGCACACATCTCTGTGAAGGAGTAGTTTTTAATTTTTTTAGTTGATAGCTTTAGCTTTGTGAGTGTAGAGGGTAAGGTTTTGTCTTTTGACTGAATGGTGGAATGGAGATGGTTAGAGAGGCTGAAAAACTAAATTTGAGATGGAGAGGGAGGAGGTAGGTAGCTCTCATAGGAAGGGAACTGAATGGATCAAGCACAGATGTTTAGGTGGATGTGTGGCAGTTATGGAAATGCAAAATAACTCTCCAGATATCTGGCAGTAAAGGACTTGGTCTTTGAAGATGGATTTGCATTTGAGGGGCTAATCCACTTCAGTTTGTACATGTATATTAAAAGATATTTATGATTCTCCACATGCTTTTGTATTTCTAATCTCGTCTAATTCTTAGAATATTTTTTTTGGAGTTTCCAGAAAATAAGCCACATCAGTGATGAAGTAAGTCAGTTACTTGCCTTATTAGAGTTGTCCAAATATGCTTCCCAGTTTTAACCACTTGTATTTTGTAACAGATGATGTATTCCCTTCCCAGTCAGAGTTTTTGAACAAGTTTTGAAACAGTTGGAGATATAGAGAACTACCATGTGATCTCCTCTTATCTATAAGTAAATATTTTTGAGGATGTGGATTCAAGTGTTAGCAATGTGGCTTATGTGTGTATTGATGCCTGGGTATGAGCCTGTGCATGTGTGCACAAGAAAGACAGGCTAGTTTGATGTTGTCCTAGCCCTTAAGCTTGTTAAAATTTACATAGGACACTACCACTAACATGCAAAAGGTAACTTTTGAACAATATAGAATTTACCTAAATGTTGATTTGTCCAGCAATTTTAAGGGCAAAGACCAGAGGTAATTAAGTAAAGATTGACAGGAGAGTTTTTATTAAGGATGTATGCTTACAATTAAGCATAAAATCAAGAAAGATGTCATCTTAAATTTAGACCTGAAAATTTCTTTAAATTGATAATTGCGTTTTTGTTGAGCTGACCTATGTCTCTTAAAAGTTTTATTTGCTTTCTGTCTCAGTGGCTTCCCTGACTTCAAAATGTCCTATATAGAATTCAGCTCAGTGCTAAATGATAGAATAGAAAAAGCTTTAGTGACTTCTATCAGATTAAGCCTTGGACAATAGCCCCTAAGCGGAAAGCATAACCCCATATCTGCAAGGGTAAAGCAAATGGCTATGAATAATGCAGCTGAATGCAAGAAGAGAATAGAGAGGTAAAAGAAGTTTCCAGGTTTCTTTCTGGTTCAATTCCATGACTCTCTTTTTATGTACCTGAAGTGAATACAGGATTTTCTTAGGCTAGCCTAAACTGCTACAAAGTTCTGATTTTCATGCTCTTCCTTTTCATGGAGCATTTTATTACATTCCTCTTTTTTTTCTAGAATAATAAAACTCTTTATATCCTAATTGCTCAGTGGAGGATCCACATGGTTAGGATAATAATGAGCTGGCACAAAGCCTCAATTTCTGGAAGGCTCTGTGGATTCAGAGAAGTCACAAGGTTTGCTAAAATGAATTCCTTTTTGCTTGCAATTGGTCTCCCAGGTAATGGAGACCAAAGAAGAAAGATGCAGCTTTGGACATTAGTGAAAAAGCTCCATGATCTGGAAAGAAACTTTGTTCAAGTGAGGGCATGTCAGCCATAGAGCTTTTAAAAAAATGAATCACAAAGTCCGTATGTTTTAGCAAAGTGCCACTGAAGTAACCTGACATGAGCTGGTTGTATAACATAAAATCACCTTTTGTTGACTCTGAGCCAAACCATTCACATTAGAGATTCAGCTGGAAGCCTGTCTAATGTTTGAGGGATTATTTCTACAAAACCAAGATAGAAGGTGTGAATACTAATTGACTAATGAATGGAAAAGCTGTACAATAATGAAGGTCATAGTTGATATCCAAAAATGAGCACTCAACATGATGTGGGGTTAGTGACTCCAGCCCTCACAATGCAGGGTCCGCATTTTGAAAAGTACCATTCCTTCAGGTGTGGGTGATGGACTCCTTCTTGTGACTCCTCCTCATGATGCAGACCATGAAATCTCTTAAGGATATTGCTGCAATGTTTATCCTCAGTCATATTATTATTACTTTTTAAATGGAGTGAGCTATTATTTGAAAAGTAGCAGGCTCATTATGTGCAGAGGAGTTAAGAGATCAAGACTGATTATCAAGTTAGTATTCTGTTATGCATTTTAGGGATGATAATGTCACACTGAAATGCTAACTATATGTCTACATAGAGTGCCTTTGCTGGTGTTATTTACATTTCTAGAAAATAGTCTATGGTGTGTGGAGTTTCTTTTTTTTTTTTTAATATTTTTATTTATTTCTAGGAGAGAGAGAGAGAAAGCGTGAGCAAGGAAGGGTCAGAGAGAGAGANTTGCTGACAGCCAGCTCGGAGCCTGCACCCTGTTTCAGTCTGTGACTCCCTCTCTCTCTGACCCTCCCCTGCTCACGTTGTCTGTCTGTCTCTCTCTCTCCTAGAAATAAATAAAACATTAAAAAAAAAAAACAAAATAAAACAAATTAGCATTGGGCAAATGGCAAAGGTCACTTTGACATCAAGTCCACTTTCACCAGTTATCCTCAAATGATTATTTAAATTATTCAATGCTCTGCTGCTTTAAAAGTACTTTTTTTAAATAAGTAATATGAATGATATAGCTTTCTATTTAATTCTAATTCTCATTTTAGGAAAGGAAATTAAAAAAGTATTTTTGCAGGAGGTAGGATATATGATTCATAATAAACACTACATAATAATTAAGTCTCAAAGCTGAGAATCTAGGACAGAATAATACTATAGGTTTTTTTTTTCCTGTTTTGATAAATCATACTCACCTTGTACTTCAGAGCAAGGGTTTGACAGGGTCCTCTTCAAAAACCCCTGGCAGCAATACCTCCCTTGAGATTTGGATTTAAGTGTTCTTCATAATCACAGAGATTTTTTATCAAAGATGATAGTAATAAATCAGATGGCAGGCTTAATGAATATAGCCTCAGATTTCTTTTTCTTCTTTTTTATTCAAAAGTTTTCTCTCCTTCCTTCCTTCCTTCCTTCCTTCCTTCCTTCCTTCCTTCCTTCCTTCCTTCCTTCCTTCTTTCCTTCCCACCCTCCCTCCCAGGTTAATGCTTCTGAACCCTAGCTAATTTCAGGGATGAATTACAAGTTTCAGAGAAGTTGATAGGAATTTCCTTAGTGTAAATATTAAAAAGATGGAAAAATCTTTTTCCAACAGCTTTAAAATACAATTTTAAATTCTATTTCATGTAGGTTGGGTCTATAGAATATATACCAATTTTTAAAAAATTTCTATAGTGAAATATCAAGAAAGTAGGTATATAGAATAATAAGTAATTCTGCATATTAAGTTAAGTGATAAAGTATCAACTTTTTTTTAAAGGATAATAGCATTATTTACTCTTGAAATATATTAGGTAAATGTGTACCCCAAGTAGAGTCCTGAAAGACCTGAACTTAATTTAAGCCTATCCATTTAACCCTTCATTACATAATGTCTAGTATTGCTGTCAGTTTATTCTGTTCTACTCTTGGCTTCCTGGGAAAATCACGAGCTTCCTGAGGATAGGAATTTTTTCTTACATTACTGTTGCACTTTCATGGCACCTCACATTGAATCTTGGATATGGAATGATGGGATTTTGGGGTGATGGTGGAATGGCCTGGAGCCTACAGCCAAGAAAGAATTCTTGAAGAGATCCTTGGTGTGGATAGGTGATTTAATTAAAGCACAGGGACAGGACTCATGCCCAGAAAGAGATGCACTGGGGTTGTGATGGGTAGCTAATTATATATCCTTAGGTTTGGAAGGGGTTAGGAATAGAGTAAGTCTCTAAAGGTGTTTTGGAAGCAAAGTTTCCAGGACTTTCAGGGGCTAACTGCTGTTGGAAAAACACCATTTATTACCATTTAGTAAAACCTCAGTCATGAGACCCTTCAGATGTAAATCAGAGGGCCTTAAGCTTGGAGCATGATTGTCAGCATATGTCTTGGGGGAGTTGATATAAATTTTCCAAAGGAAATTTTATATGTTAAAGTAGACTTAGAGGTCCTGGGGCTCAGAGTACTGTTAAGCTAAGGTTCCCTTTTGCACCTAGCAAAGTGTCATCAGTGAGGCAGCTGAGCATCTAGAGGGAGATCACTGCCTCTTTCAAGGACTTGTCAATGGGTTATAGGCAGAAAGGAAATTTAATTTTTCATTTGTCTTTGTTTCCCACATCACCATAGCAAGCATCTAAACTCCTTTCCTTTGTTCTTTGGTATCCAGGAGTATCTGAGGAATATCACACATATTCCAGCTAGTGTGGGAGTGCTTTAGTCTGTACTTTGCCTTCAGTTTGCCCCATGCACTCTTGGAATATGCTTAGTAGTTACTCATTGCTTATTATGATTAAATCTTGAATTCCATACAGTGTATATTCTGTATAATGAATTGTATTTTGTATATTTTAATTATGATACATTTTCTACATCACAGCCCAAGCCTAGGTCACCCATGTTTTATGAATACAGTTTGACCGGAGCACCAGCATACCCATTCTTTTGTGTATTGTCTAGCTGCTTTCACATTTCTATGGCAGAATGCAGTAGATGGGACAGAAAAGTTAGGGCCTATTGAGCCAAAGTATTTACTATCTGGCATTTGTAGGATTATAGAATTGCCAACCTCTATTTTAGATACTGACCTTTAGTGGAAAATACAAATACAATCTAAATCATTAAATTTTTTATCTTCCCCGGGAGTAAATTAGATAATGATACTTTCTGATGCTAAATATTTTAACCAAGATTTTCCAGTAAGCATCAGCACCAAAAAGAGAAAAATATAATAATGGAATTTGTACCCTTTTTCTTGCCACAACTATGATATTTCTGATTGATGACAGAGAATACACACATTAAAACACACCCTAAAAATGCAGTTTGGTTTCCTGCCAGGATAATCCTTCATTAAGGCCCAGATTGGGTTTAAATTAAAAGGTTTAAGCAGTCACATTGTATTAGAGAAAATATATAGCTCCTTTTAAAAAGGATTGAATTGGCTGGTTGTGTTTAGCTGCTCTTGGAGGCTGCCCGTCTACTTAAAGTGTGTTCATAAAACGCAGTTAGCAGTGGTTGAAATATAGACTTACTTAGAGATCTTAGAAACACAGTTGTTCATTGTTATCTTGATTTTGCATGATAATGTTCATCTTCAAAGGGTGAAAAGCAACCCCTTACATTCCTTGCTACATTAGGATAATCTTATCATGCTGTAGAAAATTAACAGTCTTCATTATTGTTTCAGATGGAAACTATTAACATCATTCTATTTAATGCTGTCTTAAAGCCCAAGGAAAATACTATCAAGCACTTAACATAAAACATTATTTTATTTGTCTATTTTTAAAAGCAATCCAGATGATCTTCAGTGAGCATTGATGTATATCAATTATTTAGTGTCTCATTTGTTAGGCTTTAGACTTTGTTTTATCACATACTACTTGTTGGTAGGTGTTTAGATGAGAACTGTATTTCCCTTGTATAATTGAAAAAAACACAAAAAGATTTTCTTTAATAGCTAGATAATTTAGAAAGAAAAATGGTAGTGTCTGAGAATTAAAAGAGACCAGTGTTTCATATTGCTCACAACTGTTACATGTGGTACATTTTCTATATGTTCGTACTTTACTAAGCATTATTTATAGATTACTTCTAGTATAACAACCCTTGAATACAGGGTTTAATATTCCCATTTTGCCTATAAATTTCAAAGATGCTGAGTAATTTGCTCAAATTCATTCCACTGGCCAGTTACAGAGCTAAACCATGTCTGTCTGACAGAACAGTATTAATTACTTGTTTCAGGAGTTTTCTGCAGAGATAGAGCACGAAAGGACATTTGCTATTATTAGAAAAGATCACATCCTGGTAAAAGGTTTAGAATAACAATAGGTGAAAGTTGGTAGGATCAGATGATTGTAGTTCTCATCCTAGGAGCTAACTTTTATGGGAAATCTGTAATCTGCTTAGTGTTTTACTTTATTCACTGGTTTTCATAATCATTTGGATAATGTACTAGTATTTACCTTTTTTCACAGAGGAGGATCCTAACTTAAAAGATAAGTACCTTGCTCAAGGACATACAACTATTATTATCAGTGCAGATAACATTAACACCTACATCTGTCACCATTTGTTTGGTCTGTAATCCTTGAGTTCTGTGACATTCTGAAATGCAATAATATGAACTGGAAATTCATAAAGACCTGTGGATGAGGTTTTAGTTGACTGAGATTTCAGATAATCTCAGTAGTTTACAGAATCTGGATATTCATTTTCAGATGGATGTAGGAAGAAGAGTTAGCTAAATTATTCTTTGATGTGTAGGAAGTAGATAGAAAAGAGAAGGTTACTTTTGAGAGGTATTTACATCATTACTTGAGCTGGTGGCATCACACATCTTGACATGCTGGCTTCCTAGAAGAGTTCTGAATATTACTTAACAACCAGCTTCTCATCCTTAACACCCAGGTTCTCCACTTATTTGAAAGAGAAAATTTTATGAAGGATAAATCTATAACAAAATTATAATAAATGTACTCACTGCAAAAATTTAGAGTATAGAAAAAAAAAACATAAGAAATGAAAAAGTCAACTAAATTCCCAACCTCTCAGTGGTACCAAGAATAGCATTTTGTATTCCTTATGGACATTTTCTTTCTTCGTTTTATTTATTTCTAGGAGAGAGAGAGAGAGAGAGAGAGACAGCGTAAGCAGGGGAGGGTCAGAGAGAGAGGGAGTCACAGACTGAAGCAGGTTCCAGGCTCTGAGCCGGCAGTTAGCACAGAGCCCGACGCGGGGCTCGAACCCACGAACCGCGAGATCATGACCTAAGCGAAAGTCGGACGCTTAACCGACTAAGCCACCCAGGCGCCCCTGTGGAGTTTCTTTCTTTGTTTTGTTTTTTGTTTTGTTTTGTTTTTGAGTAATCTCTATGCCCAGTGTGAGGCTCAAACTCATGACACTGAGATCAAGAGCTGTTAAAGTGACTGTGAACCAGTGAGGTGCCCTGTTCTTTGGAAGTTTAATGTTGATAATTGTTTTCCAGCTTGGTGGTTCCCTCTTTATTGATGTGACTTTTACCTTTCCCCACAATTTCAGTCCCTTCCATATACTCCCAAAAAATAAGGTACTGGAAGGAATACAATGTTGGGGTTCTGAGTCCCTTGGGCTGTTAGGGAACAGAAACCAAAAAAATCATTGGATATGAGAGACTGACGATCAAGAAGTCTAAAATAGAGCAGGATAGGTAGTAAGAGAAAGGAGAGAAAGGTGAAGTACTAGAAGCCACCTCCCACTTAAGCCTCATGCTAAGGGAGGCTGGAGGAGAGCTTCAGACATTAGGAAGTACAGGTCCTGAAGAAGGGAGGTAGTAGTTTGTCTTAAAGGAGGAGTAGGTCAAGGAAGAAGGAACACCTTTCTCTTTGTAGAATGGGACCCCCACCTCAAGGGCAATGCTGACAAATTTTTAAAGTTTAGAAAAGCAGCAAAATAGGGGGCACCTTAGTGGCTTTGTTGGTTAAGCATCGAACTCTTGACTTTGACTCAGGTCATGATTTCAGGGTAATGAGATTGAGCTCCTCATCAGGCTTTGTGCTGTGTGTGAAGTCTGCTTCAAATTCTCTCTCTCTCTCTTTCCCTTTGCCCCTCCACTTTCCCCTTTCAAAATAAATAAACACTAAGACAAAAGAATAGTAACATAGTATTTGAATGTACTTTTCAGTAACCCTGTGTTTTTTTTTGCTGTAATTTACCATACTAGATTATTAGATATTAGATGTATTTTTAAACTTATGATGCTGTTGCAAAACAAGCTCATTTATTTATCTATTTGTTTTGAATGAGTGCCTATATTGCAAAGAAGCCTGGGCTCAGAACAAGAGAGGAAATAGTTCTTCCTATTACCAAACACTGGCTGTGTCCTAGTATCCTTATGGTTTGTATTGTCTATAAGATAATATGTCACAAAAAATTATTTAAAAAGATAATGAGAATATTTATTTGGGTAAAGAGAAGACTGAGAGGAAATGTGCAAGTTGTCTTCAAATATTTTTTAGGCTTCATGGATTTATTGAATGGATGGATAGAGGGATGAATGAATGAATGAATGAATGAATGAATGGAACAATAATGAAGGAAATATCAAGTGGAAGGCATTGGAGAGCAGCATACAGTGATTGCAATGATACACATACTCTTCATCCTTAGAGAGCTTAATTTCTAATGGGGCTGAACACAGATGAAAAGGCAATTATTCTGTAGTGCATTAAAAGAGTTGAAGAAACTGGCTTTAAGTGGCTCTACAGAGGAGAACCCAAGCAAGTGTCAATATTTGTTAAAGGTTTTTGTTGTTGTTGCTGTTTTGTTGTTGTTATTAATTTTTTTTTTTTTTTTTTTGGATAGAGAGCATGCATGTGGGGGAAATGGGGTTAGGGGAGAGAGAAAGAAAATGAATGAGAATGAATATATCTTAAGTAGGCTCCACTCTCACCTCAGAGCCAGATGCAGGGCTCAGTCCCATGAACCTGGAATCATGACCTGAAATGAAATCAAGAGTTGGACATTCAACCGGTTGAGCCATCCAGGTGTCCCATGTTGCTGTTTTTTAGTGAATTGTATATGAAATGATTTCCCATTTCTAATACTAAATCCAATTCAATATGACACATGTTAATTGAAAACCAACTGTGTTCAGTTTAGCCAGAGAGACATGGAGTATGTATCTAGAATATAATGTTAAAAGGGGCAGTATAAGGGTGATGAGAACAATTAGACAGTTGTACTCCATTAAGTAGTTATCATCTACATCTGCAAATGCATTTTAAGTGTCTCCAGTGTGGCACAGTCTAGGTGTTTAGCCAGTACATTGAATTTATTCAACTGGAAGAGGTTAAATATTTTTTTCCTATCTAGTTTGCAATGAATCTGATTTATGTATATACTTTGCCCTATATATCAACTTTTTGTGACAGTAAATGGTTTTGTGAGTTGTAAACTGGTATTTATTTCTGAGCAGAGAAGGTACACGTGTCTTTCCCATATTCATATTTAGTAAAGTGGTCATTGATTCATGTATTTCTATAGAGAAATTTAAGACAGCATTGAGGAGAGACCAGCTCCAAGCAAGGTCTGAGGTGTTTGCTGTCTTATAGCCATCCTTAGAGTAATAACATAGAGTAAAGCAGCCTACATTTGGCAGGGTTTTTCCAGAGTTATTTTTAGAAATTGGATTTAGCACAGGTATTTTTATATTGTGGGATTCTGGGTTAATTTAATTTTTACAGAGGCTAAATTATTTCATGAAGATTAACAACTTTGTTATAGAAAGTGTTGAGCTAGTTAGAAATCTCATAGAGGTTTTCAGGAGAGTTAAAAGTTCTGAGGGTGTCAAAAAGCAAAATTATAGCAATTAAGGAACTATTATAGTATCATTGTTGTTTTTACCAAAATTACTCTCTCCCATTCCAAACATTATTACTCTTTCTTAATTAATTTTTAAAAAGACCTCTATTATTTGCTTGATATTATAGAATTCAGCTAGTTTCCTTCCAGGTAACATTTTTTGTAGTTTACTTTAAAAATATTTTGATATTTTGATAATTGCTATTGCTTATGTTTATGGTAGAAAATTTGGAAACTATAGAAAAGATGAAGAAAATGGAAAGCATCAGATTTATCAGCCTATTTCCATCTATTTTTTTTATTGCGTATTACCTAGTTTCCTATCCATACCATTTGAATGTTTCTGTTGAAAAATAGAGAGGAAGAGAGAGAGGAGGAGAAAGAAGAAAAAGGAGGAAAAATGGAGATGGAGAGGAAGAGAGGCAAATCCATGTGAATTTGCTCTTCTGCTCCAGCCTGGAAGGTGGCGTTCGTGGTCTCGGCTAAATGCCAGTCAGTACGTATTGGCTGTCCTGCCTACCACTCTTAAAGACCATAAACTAATAGACAGCAGTCTAAATACATATTGGAGAAAGAAATATTTATTTTAGGAGACATAGTCTTTAGAATTTCTCCTCAGCTCAATGGTAAGCTTTTAAAATTTCATGGACAGTATTTTAATCCTTTGAATACACATTCTTTAGAAACTCCATTCCAGAAGAGGGTATTTACTCTGTATTTGTAAAACTAAAAAAGGCCTTGAAGTCTAGATTCTGTGAGGTAATTTCATATATATCTGATAGAACTCTAGTATCCAGTTTCTGATGAAAACATTCCAAACATTCCCATTTCTCCTTCTCTAAGTTAAAAATGTTGACAGCAGGCATATTCCCATGATGACTCCAGAATAGCTAAATCTTATTCTTACCTTGGTTATGTTCACATAGGCAAAAATGTAAAAGTATAGATCATTAACTTTATAGTGGCCCCTTTAGATCACCTAGCTCAGTCTCCATTTTGCAGGTGAAAAAACTGAGATATTTAAAACTTAGGTGACTGTCTTAATGACAAAAAGTAAATTAATTAGAGAACCAGATCTCAGTCTGCTTTCTTTCCTATAAAACTGTCTCTACAGAATATTAGATCAATGGTCCAGAAGAAAACTTAGGTCTTAGTTCTAATTCCTCTTCTATGTAGTTTGTACATTATACATCACTTTTAAAATTAGAAGGGCTAAATAAACCATCTGTAAGTCTCCTTCACACTCCTAATTTCTATGATACATAATAAATTTTTAAAATATGCTGGACTTATAATTAAAATTCCAATAAATGCTATTAGTAAATATTTACTCTCATTCATATTGCCTTCAATTTCTCACTTTTGAATTTATTTAATGAAAACTGAATTGTTAATTTAGAATGGGTATTAGAAATTACTGAAAAAGGCACAAAGAACTGGGAAATGTGAATCTTTCCTGCCCTGGATTTGTTTTTCACCAAAATTCTACTCTGAATTCTTCTGTCCTGTTTAAATTAACTGTCTGAAGTGTCACAGGTGATCTACTTGAGTTTGCTTAACTTGACATGGAACCCATGGTTATCAAGGATTTTAGAAAATGTGCAAATGGTTTCTTGTCAAAAGAGAAAGAATAAATGAGAGAAGGTGGATATCGAACAAAGGTATTTTGTCTATGGCGATTCTTTTTTTTAATTGAAGTATAGTTGTCAAACAATATTATATTACTTTCAGATGTACAACATAGTGTTTCGCTGTTTATATATATTATATAGTGCTTATCACCATAAAGGTAGTTACTATATATATATCACTATGCAAAGGTATTAAAGTAGTGCTGCTACATTCCCTATGTTGCACTTTCATCCCCATGACTTACTATATTATTGGAAGTTCGTATCTCTTAATCACTTTACCTATTTTGCCCCATTCAACCTCCCTCTAGCAACCACCAGATTGTTTTATTTATGAGTTTGTTTCTATTTTGTTTGTTCATTCGTATTTTTTTTTTGCATTCACATATAAGTGAAATGATACGGTATTTATCTTTCTCTGTTTGACTTATTTCATTTAGCATGATACCTGCTAAGTCTACCCATGTTGTTATAAATGGCAAGATCTTACTCTTTTTTATGACTAATGTCCATTATATATGTGTACACACACACACACACACACACACACACCATATCTTCTTTATCCATTCATCTATCAATGGACATGGGTTATTTCAATATCTTGCCTATTTTGCCAGTAGTGCTGCAATAAACATAAGGGTACACATATCTTTTTTATTTAGTGTTTTTGTTTTCTTTGGATAAATACGTAAGTGGAATTAAGGGATCATATAATATTTGTATTTTTAATTCTTTAAGGAACCTCCATGGTGTTTTCCACAGTGGCTGTACCAGTTTACATTCCCACCAACAGTGCATGAGGATTCTTTATGTTCCATATCTCTGCGAACACTTGCTATGCTATTTCTTGTCATTTTTATTTTATCCATTCTGACAGATGTAAGATGATATCTCATTGTTGTTTTGATTGCATTTTCCTGAAGATGAGTGACATCGACCATCTTCATGTGTCTATTGACCATCTGTATGTCTTGTTTGGAAAAATGTCTATTAGAGTCCTCTACCTATTTTTAATTGGATTATTTGTGTGTGTTTTTGCTGTTGAGTTGTATACGTTCTTTGAATATTTTGGATATGAACCCTTTATCAGATATATTACTTCTAAGTATCTTCTATTCCTTCTAAATACCTTCTATTTTTACCTTTATACCTAAATACCTTCTATTCATTAGGTTGCCTGTTTGTTTTGTTGGTGGTTTCCTTCAGTGTGCAAAAGTCTTTTAGGTTGGTGTAGTCCCAATAATTTATTTTTGCTTTTGTCTCCTTGCCTTCGGAAACATATCTAGAAAAGTGTTGACTACCAGTGTCAAATAAATTATTGCCAATGTTTTCTCCTAGGAGTATTATGGTTTTAGGTCTCACACTTAGGTCTTGAATCCATGTGGAGTTAATTTTTGTATATAGTGTAAGAAAGTGGTCCAGTTTCATTTGGCTTTATTTGCATATTATTTTGCATATTATTAGCTATCCAGTTTTCCCAGCACCATTTATTGAAGAGACTATTTTTCCCCACTGTGTATTCTTGCCTAATTTGTCATAGAATAGTAGATCATATAAATGAGAGTTTCTTTATGGGTTTTCTATTCTGTTCCATTGATCTATGTGTCTATTTTTATGCCACTACCTACTGTTTTGATTACTATAGCTTTGTAGAATATCTTGATATCTGCAATTATGATAGCTCAGATGTAGTTATTCTTAAAATTACTTTGGATATTTGGGGTCTTTTGTATTCCACAAAATTTTAATATTATTCTAGTTTGAAAACTGCCATTGATATTTTGATAGGGATTGCATTAAATCTATAGATTACGTTGGGTAGTTTGGGCATTTTGACAATATTCTTTGTCTAGTGAAATTCTTGACTGAATTAGTAAAGAGAGCAAAAATGTTTATTCTAAAGTAAATGCACAAATACCAAAAATATAGAACATGTATTTTCATATCTCTTAAAACAAGAATATTATAAAACAAATACAGCACTATTAGGTTTCTTACCGTTTTGGATTTTGAGGCATATAATTTTTTTCTATTTTTCTTCATAACATTATACATTTTTGATATTTCCACTTTGATAACAATGCTAATCTGTGCTGATACCTCTTTTTTGTTTCCAAAAGCTATACGTCAGTTTCTTTATTACAGCCATTCATGTCCCATCTCCTTACCTTTACCCCTTAATACTAGGCTTATATGCCACTGCCAAAATTTTTACAAGATTTCTTCATATGTAGAGGATTGAAATCTCCCATTCCTCCCATTTAATTGCTAAGTTTGGACCATTCTGTAATTTCCTGTTACTTGTAAAATTATATTTTAAAAACTTTCATTGTTATTTCCTTGCCATGCTTTATCTTTTATTTCAGCTTAAATTTCAGTATTTTTGAAATTATGAAGTATAGCTGAATGGGGTGGCCCAGGGATTTTAAATAAGTGATTTAAATCTGTGATTTTTAAATAAGTTTTAAATAAGTGATTCTGATATTACCAGTCCACAGACCAAATGTTGGAAAATACTGATGTAGAATACCTGCTTAGGCAAAACTTATTCTTGACCTTATTGAGACCTACTTAATTTTGCTTACTAAAGGCCATTACTCATTACAGTTGAGAAAGAAGAAAATTTCCTCTTGAAATCACATGTGCTTTTTTTTTTTTTTTTACAAATAGTTTATTGTCAAATTAGTTTCCACATAACACTCAGTGCTCATCCTCCTCCATGCCCATCCCTCCTCCCCACCACAACCATCAGTCCTCAGTTTTTGTCAGCATTCAAGAGTCTCTCATGGTTTGCCTCTCTCCCTTTCCCCCACCATTTCCGCCCTTCTTCTCCCCCTTGTTCCTCCGTCAAGTTCCTCCTAATCCTCCTATACGTGCAAACATATGATATTTGTCCTTCTGTGCCTGACTTATTTCGCTCAGCATAACACCCTCAAGGTCCATCCATGTTGCTACACATGGCCAGATTTCATTGTTTCTCATTGCCATGGAGTATTCCATGGTATAGATAAACCACATCTTCTTGATCCATTCATCTGTTGATGGACACTTAGGCTCTTTCCATGT